>NW_009260610.1:121903-123490 GCF_000687185.1 Egretta garzetta
CAAAAAGCAGTTGTTCACACTCCACTACCTAAGATCCAGTTCAAACTTTTCCTATTATCCTCGCCATGTCTTTGCCCATGAACCCCTGGGGCCTATAGAGTGGAAACAATAACAGTTTGCCTAATTGCTGCCTATTTAGATTAAGCAGATAATAGGCTGCCTGACACCACTCAGTGAGAGATTCACACAAGGTAAATGCTCAAGAAAAGGTATTTTAAACTTCTAGGAATGATCAACGAGAATCAAAATGTTGGCTTTCCAGTTAGGCTTTTTCTTAACTGTGCTGCATTTCAATATCAGATGGGAAAATAAGGGGAACATTTTTGTCTCGTTAATCTGCAGAATGGATGAAATAATTAAAAAGCTCTTCAGAGTACCTATAGCACAATACACCTCTTCAAACCAATAGGACCCATGTAAAAGTGTAGATAACACACCTTCATTGGAAAAATTTTTGCCCATGGATAGTGTAAAGAGACATTAAAGGTGACCTTCTACACGGGGAAAGAAAAAGCATATGAAGTTCCCAGAAGAGAGAAAAAAGCAGCCCACCAAACCTCACTAGTATTGCTCTAACCCCCTCACAACCCAAGGACAGAGACCAAGTCTCAAAGCAGCAGACACAGAAAGGAAATCAATTGGAAGAATAGCACTATTTTCATTCCCTGACCACAGACCAATGAGTCAAAAAAGCAAGCAGAAGAAAGCAACAACAAAAAAATATCCTTTATTACATAGGGAGCAAAAGCTGAAATATTAATGAACTTGAAAGTAGAGATTACCTATGATAAAAAGTACAGATGTGTTGGTAACATTCTGTTGAGCCATGATGGTCTAAAAGATGGGAAGCAAGATTTGCAAGAAGACTTAACATCTTTTATTTAAACATCTGATACAGAAAGAAAAACCAAATAAGCCTTTGGACTCAGAGACTCTTTTGCAGGTCATGGCAAGGGGAAATCTGAAGGGAAAATTAACCACTGTTAAAATAATGAAGCAAATCAGCACCCTGATCTGATATCACCATCCATTTGTGTGAATTCTGTCTGCTGAGTGGCAGTGAACTAAATATTGCTCCACATGGGGCAAGGGAAAAAAGCCAGTGCACCACGGGGCCTAAATTACACAGACCACTTAGCAGTTAAATTCCAGCAATCAGAAACGACTCGCTATTTTATGATGCTGTGGAATACATCTACATTTGACTTCAGTTCACCTTTTCAACATTTTCAGACTTACACATTACTGTACTTGTTTAGTATTCAGAATATTGTGGGCGCTAAGCAACGCCTAGAAGGAAAAATAGATGTATTATTGAAATTATCTATTGAAATAAATGTGATGAAAAGGCAGAAAACCCTTCACTTAGCAGAATATTTGTACCCTAATTTTTATAATCTCTTCCTATTTGGTTCTTACAGTTGTTTAAATATAGACCATGCCAAAGAACTAGAATAAAAGGAAAGATATAAAAAATGTGCTATGAAAAAGGTTTAATTGCTTTCTAAATCCAAAACCTAGCAACATTTTAAGGACTGCTATTAGGCTTCCAAAGACAGACTTCTGCAGCACATGAAGGCAGGAGTG
>NW_009260610.1:123504-160748 GCF_000687185.1 Egretta garzetta
CAGCAGGTAACAGTGAAGCTGAAAGTAATCAGTTGCAAATGCGTGACGGTAGAATCACTGCAGGTTTAAAACAACCAGCAGCAAACATCAGTGGACAGGAGACAGGCCTTCGGCATTTTAAGATGCTGGAATATAATAAATCGCCTTGTTTTCAGAGGAAATGGAAGAATATATCTTCAAAACACCTTTAAAATAAGGGCAGGACATTCTTATATAACAGTTAAAACTTCTTTCTGTAATAGCAGTTAATGAAGATGGATACAGTAAACAGCAATATAAATGTATTCTTTCACAGATCAGCCACATGCACTGTGGCTTCCTTGTGGTTTGGGGTTTTTTTATCTCCTCCTCCTTCTCCCCCTGCCCTCCCCCCCAAAAAAAAAACTTTTTTTCTGTGTCTTTGTATCCTTTTTATTTTATCCCATTAGCAAGTCCAGGGCTAACTGAAGAGTCACAAGTCTTCAACTATTTATTTAGGCAAGACTTTGGTTACTTACAGACTCTTGGTGAGGAGATGAAGCGTATATAAAAATGCGGCACTCGGACGGCAGCCGCTGGAGAGATATTTGACCTGTTGGTTTCCTTACCACCTGCAGCCATATGAGGTGGTGAGATGTTATGCTACCTCACTGGGCATTATAAAGCTTTGAATTGAAGATAATCAGAAAACTTCACATGGGAGGGGCCTTCTAAGCACAGGTATACTTGACTGATGTTCACTCAGAAAGGTGAGACTCCTCCAGCTCTCACTCTAGTTTTCAGTTGCAAGTCCACTTTTGAGGAGCTTTGCAACCCGATTAGCAATCTAGGGAACTGATGACAGGATTTTCACGATACTATTGACTCCAATGATCCCAGGAAACCACCAGCCCAAAGCACACCTATTCCTCCAAGACATTCCCCATTCATTGCCCTCCTGGGGAACAGGAATGAAAGGCAAGTTAATAAAAATTAGTGATTCCACTGCAACTCTGGGTGGCAGGGTATCTTTGTCAATGACTCCTGGACTGAGGCATCTAAGATGGGGAGGAGTGCACAGAATGTTAAATTGGCCTCACAGAGGACATGAAAACACAATAATTGTTCATTGCTACTAATTTATTTTTCATGCTACACAAATAAAATATGTTAGAAACTGCCAAGATCCTCAGATTTTCTCCTTTTGAAAAGATAATCACAGTCCAGGATATTTATATAAAGGATAAAAATTTGGAATTACAATGTATCATCTGCTGAATTTTCCTAAAGGTTAGAAACTTCAGAGCCTTACAGGTAAGAAGTGAACAAAGAATATATTTTTTCAAGTCTTTTCAATCTGGAGAATTAAGAAGTCATTAATAGGCCAAAATTATTTTAGGATGAATCCCTTCAACTTTCTGGAACATAAATAATAATGAAGGTATTAATTGCAGCTACACTTTCAATAATACACTAGAAAATTTATCTGGTTGTTTCTGTTTAATTAGTGACTGTGTGGTGTATGATGACAAGTTACCTACAGGAGAGAATAAGCAAAGGATTTCTAAGTGGGTTTCATGAAGTGGTTAATTCAGGTTAGCTACAGGTGCCTCCTAACTCTGCATCATACATCAGCTCAGAATGCAGGATAGCACATTTACATGTATTTCAAATTAATAAAAAAACAATTTTATGTGAATCATTTACATGTGACTCACTACGTGTGAATTACATGAATAGACATCTGCCTTATCAAAAGCTATCTCTAAGGCGATCACTGTCTTTCAGTATTTCCCAAGTATTACATTATTTCCTCAATAGTTTGTGGCAGAAAAACTTGCTGCAGTTCCAATTTTCATAGTCTTTAGCGTTTGCAGTTCCTTGCTAGGCTGTCCTAGAATATGTCCTAGAGAGCAGGAGTGCAGGAATGGAAAGGAATGGATGGATTCACTGATTCCCCATCACATCCTGCCCTGGAAGATACCTCACGGAAGATGAGATTTTTGCATTAACATTGCAATGTTAATTGCAATGTTGCTAATGAAAACTTTTTTCTCCATCACAGAAGTCTAAAGTTTTAGCTGATTCATGTATCGGCAAAAATCACTTCTGTGCCATGAAACAATATAAGTGAAGGAAAAAAAGACAGATGATGGCTACATCATTGTTTAAAATGCATGCTTTAAGACTGCAACCAAAACCTAAGCAAATGTCTCTGGAAGACATTCCCATTATAAAAAAGCAAAACCTTCAGACAAATCTAAAAACTGGGGATTTGGTTGAATTAGAGTTCCTAGAATGTTCAAGATATCTTAGTTTCAAAATAGGCTTCGTGACATTATTCTTTATTATTCTCTCTCTCTTACATGGTATGTTGTTTTGGTTTTTTTTAAAGTACTGGTGGTCTTTGCAGGCTAACTTATTAAAATCTCGCCTTCATTGAGATACAAGGTAATAAGCTGTTTCTTGCCAAGATTTTTTGCAATCCCACACTGAACACAATACAGTTTGGATTCATTTTAGGGACTGATAAAGTGACCCACACCGATGAAGTGTAATGATTGCAAATTTTTGCTAATTTGACACTGTCAAGAATTTCTGAAACTTTCATCCCAAAACACAACAGCATTACAAAAAATATTTTTATATAAAAATGCCTAATCTGATGTTACTTTACTGTAAGTATGATATAGGTTTTGTCTCTTACTGTTTGAGAATGGTAGAGCAAAAGGCAAAACAATTATTTTTACACAGCCAAATGAAGTTTAGTGGAATCCAGGAAAGGCTCCTGAGTAACAAAGCAGGGCTGCTCTGTAACCTCCCCTAGAGAAACATTCATGTTCTGAGAAGTTGTCACAGTCCTGATTTGTTTGCCAATTGGTAATTCAGGATTAGAGCAAACAGTAAGGGTAGTAGTAATATTGGTATTTATTGCTACATATTCTCTTCCTGTGAGACTGAACTTTCTGAAGACCTCTGTAAAGAGACTGTCCCACATGCAAGTGCCAGGTGAAAGGAAAAACTCCATCTACACTATGTAAGGAAAGACAATTTTAGGAGTCCTGAGACATTTACTTAGAACCATACATTTTACCACTGCCTTGAATCTCCACGCGGAACATGATATACACACTACAAGAACTGCTTGCTACTTAGCTTCTGTCAGATACTTTTTTTATGTAATGCCATACAAAAAGGGTTAATCCATACACATTCAAACTAAGATTCCATTATTTTTTAGCAAAGAGAACGGTGGAAGTTGGACAAGAGGAAACAGGTAGATATTTTGTGATTTACTACAGCTCCTCCAGTTAATGGTCCCTCCGTATAGCAGGAAGCCTTGACTAGCCTTTACAAAAACAAAATCCTGTGATGTACAGCATAACACAATAGGTCATATATTACAAAGGTTCTGCTCTGAATTATGCTCTTTAAAGAAAAGTACAAGACCTACCATTTTATACTGACCAGTGTCTTAATGAGTTAGTAATTTGCTGGAAATGGACACGTATTCAACCAATAGAATTTAAACTTTCTCACACTAAATTTAAACTAGGTCAGAATTCCCCCTATTCCTTTACTTACAAATCAGTTTATCCTTCATTTCCACCTTTTTCACATTACAAAACACAAAACTTTAACGTTAATTTCTAGCTCAGTGGAGGGAATGCAGACATAATTCTTAGTTAGGAACTTTGCAAGGTTATTATTTTTGTATACAATCTAAGATGTTAGCAATGCTGTATACATATTTCCAAATGGCATTACTAATACCACAACATTATAATACAGTAACTTTTCTTGAATGTAGGCCTTCTAGCAAAAATTCCCAAAAGATAAATTAATCCTTAAACTAAATAAAAATGTTTTATTGACATCACAGGAGACAGTTTGCAACATTAAAATACCCGCTTAGATTACTGTTATTCCCTTTAAAACTCTGCATAATGATCTGCACAAGACATAGAAGGCAGCCACACTTTTTGATATTATGTTTACAAAGCTATTAGTGTCTCAACAATGACACTAAGAACATATCATGCTGATACAAAATGGAAGAGCAATACAGTCAAATGAACACTAAATTGATATGAAACTTTTCTCCTCATTAAATGAACATTTTTTTTCTTGTAATTTCATGTACTGTACAGTAAGAACAACCTATAAAATTGCAATTTATTATAATGTCTGTATAGAAAGTAACAGATCAACAAAAAGTTTATAATACTAAATTAAAAATGAATACGGTTAAGTTTTTGTGACTGTTTGCTTGACTCCTAAATGCAGTTGAGTGCACCTCATTATTATTCCATCTTCTGCACTGAACTACCTGATAGAACTTACACTCTCTAAACACATTATCTACAGGTGTAAACATAAAATATGAAAGCGTATTATTTACCGGGTATGGATCATGTTTTCCATTGCTCTGATTTCCTCTCAAGCCATGCCAAGAAAGAACAAGTAACAAGTGTATATTGTAAAACGTTTGAATGAATTACATTTCAGACACATTTTATTCTGGGTTAAATGGTGATAAAAGGTACTAAACTCAGAAAAGGTCTCATAAGCCAGCACTGTTAGCAGTCTGCAGCATGCAGCACGGCCTCAGGACTGTGGACTGTATGTTGTTTGATTAATTTAAGATTTAATTCTTAATTCCTCTTCCCTTTAAATTATTTTTTAACTTTTCTCAGCCAGGTAGAAGCTGCCAATCTGGTCGCACTTCTCTGTCTTCACTTAACATGTACTTTAAGCATTAGTGAGCATGTGAGGAATAGGCATAACAGTGGCCTCACAGTGACACCTATTAGGTGTCAGGACATAAATTGAGTTTGAAAGAGTGCGGAGTCACTTACTACACAGAACTCTGGAAACATCCGAAAGACTTCAGTGGTCCCTTGTGCTGATGGGGGCACTACTGTGGCAGCTGTAGGGCTGTAGAAAGGAATTTGGGAAATTCCCTTCTCCAAAGAGTTCTCAAAGAAGTCCTATGTATAGTTAATACTCCCCTGTGGAGGGTGAATTTTCATATGAATTTATTCCCCAGTGCATCAAAGGTTTAATAGCTATTAATATTTATTTCAATTACTTCAACTAGTCATTCACAGATATCTTTTTCATGCTTTATGGCCAGCATCTGGTATACATCCCAACAGAGAAGCACTTTGGTCTTCTACAGTGCATGCATTCATGTATCAGTTCGAGCAGTTGCTATGAGAGCAGCCATAAATAAAGCTTAGTGGGCATCCTGTGTGGGCTTATTGGTAACTTGTTAACCCACTGGTATAAACATGGATGAGAAATCAAATATTTTCCAGAGCTTTCCCTGATGTTACCTGAAGGCTTGCATTTAACCTAACAGTTACTATGTGAGGTGAAAATGGTCCTAGATTTGATTTTTGGGATATGCCTACCAAAAATTTCCCAGCAGGATAAACAAACCTACTGGGCATTGCTGGAAAATCTACACAGTGCAGTGTCGCGCATTACAGCTACATATGTAGCTGGATTTACTTTGGGGTAGAAGAGGCTGGGAAGGGTTTGCTAGAGGTATGCTTAGGTATGTTATAAAATAGTTAGACAGCTTACAGATTCTTCACAATCCCTAATCGTAAAATATATGCCATATCAGAAAACACTCATATAATAAGTTAATCCCTACGCTCAGTACATGTAGGCATAGTTTGTCACCTCTTTCCTTCCCATTCCATATGCAGTCACGTCTTATTTTAAAAGGAAAAACACACACTAGCACAAACAAGGTGTATGCTAAGAAGATATAAAGAATTAAAATTTGCTATTACAATGAAAAGATCCTTTGTTTTACTTTTAAGTAATCTGTGTGATTCTTCAAAAAATGTCTAGCATAAAGGGAAAACATGACATAAATGTGAATCCAGACTCATTCTGCTAAATAACCAACCTGTATATTAAATTTACCACTATAAAAGGGAGGTGAGAAAGCCTTGTTGAGTCACAGATGAAAGAAGTTTTTGAACATCAGAACAAGAGAATAATGACCCATAAAAAAGATAAAGGAAACCTGCGTTAAGAGAGTGCTTTTATCCCTACTGGAAAAAAATCTTCAATTTTCCCCTGAGGCCATTCAATTTTAAGATAGAAATCTTCAGTGATACAGCATCAAGCTATGATAGGGAAGTTTGAGTATTCAGATTGAGTTAGGAAAGCATAGATTATTAAGACAAAAGGTTCCTGAAAATTAATTTGAAGATTTTTGTAACATGGCCTTCTCTCTTCTGCATACATTCACTTTGCATTGTATCACATGCTTTTTATATGTATGTAACAGGTAAGTTCTCTTACTTTGAACATCTAAAAAACCTGGATTATTCCAATCTTTTCATGTGGATGAGAAATTGTGAGGTTTGGATTCAGATCAAGATTCAGATTCTGAAAACATCTGCAGGAAGACTGAGAATCTATGAGCGTTCATGGAGAAGGAACAAGTGCTGTGAAATTCGTTGGTGCCAGGGACTCAAAAATTGTAAGTTTTGCTGACATGAAGGTTTCTTCAGGTCTGTCAGGTAACATTTGCATTACCAAGTAGCCAAGTAAGCAACCTAACTTGCATTACCAGGTAATGCAGATCAATGGAAGCAGCTCTGCACAGCAAAACAGTTGGTGCCGAGGATCTGAAATCCACACTAAAGTTTGGGGACTGAGGTTTCCAGGGTGGTTGGGGTTTTTCAAGTTTAGAATACCTCTAGTCTCACCTTAATGACTTGCACGCTCTTTTGCAGCTGGGATGTAGAAGGTGAAGTCCTGAAATTCATCTCCCTGTTTAGTTTCATTCAAAAGGCATCTACTTCATTCGCTCTGAAGCTGCTCCATGATGCACACCAAAACACAGTACATGGGGACGATCAGGAGATCCATTTCAAAAGCACACTCCTAATTCAAACTAAGACACTAGTGCAGACACAACCTAATCGTCTAATTCTGAGCTCCTGTCAAAGGCATCAGCAGACACGTTTCAGATTATCTGAGAGGGAGGTACTACTGTTATTTAAAGGTAATACTTTTGTTAAAATTGATGCCAACCACAGCTGGTTAGTCATAGATTTTTGTGCAGTGATTTGCTGGGAGTTACATTCATTTAGGTTTACAGAGGCTGAAGGAGACAGATAAAGGTACCACAGAATGACTACATGAAGATTAGTAAACGTATGCTGCCTTCTGTTCAGAACTCAACCACTTCTGTTTAAAAGATTAGTTGCCTTTTTTTCTTACACTGTGGAGATTCAACAGGTTTTAAATTTTTAACTATTATTTCTTTCTACTGGTCTATCTAGTAAACTCATCAGAATGGTTTCTCTGGAGGATCAGACCTGGTTCACTTGGCTAGTTCCACTAAAAATCAATTCAAAAATCTATTATTTTAGAAACAATTGCCTTATTAACAGTTGTGCCAAGAAAGCATACAAACACCGGTGAACTTCCCTTAGTAATGGGAATTAAGCATTGTAAGCCTGGACTTGGAAACCATCTGTCTTAGAGCTGAACAAGCAGTACAGTACAGGCACATTTTAAAGCTGGAAAACAAGCAGTTCAAACACACAATAAAGGGAAAAAAAAAAAAAAAAAAGGACAAAGCCAACGACTATCACACTTCAATAAGTAAAATCATAGAGACTACCAGCACAGCTTCTAGCTGTTTGTGACAGGGACTGTCACGTCAGAGCACAGCAAGCGTCGTCCCTGTCCTTTAGCATGCTTTTTATCCAAGTGGCTGGGTACTCCAGTGGGTAAGATGCAGCCCTTACCCTCACAGCGCCTCTTTGTGTTAATTATTATCTCACGGGGTGAGAATACTTTCTGACTTCAGCCAGGGACTGGCTTTAACAGTCCTGGCATTTTCATCTTACTGAGAAGTAAGAGCTGACGTTGCTCTTATCCCTGCAAGAGTCAACACCATAATTTGTGGTACAGATGCTACCAGTTCAGCTTCCTAAAGCTCTTTTATCTTGTCCAGCCTCAGCTTAGGTCCCTCTCAAAAAGTGACCGAGAACATTCATGCCAATAACAAGCACAAAGTCACATTTCTTTTTTTGTTGTTTTTATCCTCTTTGCCTTGAGTGAGAAAAGCTCTGAAGTGAATTCAATGACAGTATATGCATGTTTAGAAGCACACAGTTAAGAGCAAAGCAGAGCTTGTATTCACATGCTTTTATCACTGTCCACTCAAATGATACTAGAGTTGGCTGGCTGCAATTAACAGGATGTAAAACTGAAACCCTTACAAGTATAGCATAAATTATCCTCCTTTCTTCAAACAAGCTACCACTGGAACTGAAAACAGAAAAGATGTGGGGGAAACAGGGATGGGCTGGTTTGAGTGGATAGGGAGGGCCATCAGTCTGGGAGCTTTCCTGTGTTTCTGGCAAGGGAAAGAATTTCCCTTATTCAACACTGAGACATTTAAGTAAGTTAAACACATGGGACAGCAGCTAGATTTTTTTTTTTTTTTTTTAATTTGCAAATTTCAGTAAATTATTGCATTTTTTTGTCTCTAAAATGTGTGGAAATTTTTTATTCTTTAATTCAGGTAACAGACTGAAACTCAGTTTACTTGCACTCTAGTACCAGTCATACTCAGAGCATCTGCACCTTTCATGACTTTAGGTAAATTTGTACCAGCAAGAATTCCTCTACTTTAACTTTTTCTGTTTTTATTTTAAGTACAAGAATCAGATATACAAATATACAAGTATTTTAGTATAGCAAACTCACAAAGAAAATAAGATTTTCAACACTATTAGGTTGATGAGAAATTACCAATTACTGCCTTAATTTGACATGTGATTGGGAAGGGGAGGGAACAACAAATAATGCAGAAGGATGCAAAGTTTTCTGCAAATAATTAAGACTCGTGCTCAGGTTTGGATGCTGTTTTTAACAAGGCACTGCCAGTTTGATATGGCTTGCTAGATTTGGCAGGATGTGGCTTTCGCATGAAACAAGCACGGTGACAGATTCCTCCATTGGGCTCAAGCTGCATCTCTTCAGATTTTAGCACTATTTTAGCTGCTTCTGGAGGGGCAGCATCCAAGCTGCATATCCAGGTTCCAACAAGGTGCACACCCACCCCCATGAATCTAAGCTGCCTTAAGGCACTGGTATATTTTGAAAGGGGTTGAAGGCATCTGTGCGGCCATAGCTAATAGAACTAAGAGGACCTAGAGGGCTCAAGGCACAGGATGTTTGAAAAACAGCTCAGTCACTGTAGATGCTGACTTTATCTGGCATCACATGAAAAACTCACAGATTTAGACAACTGGGAGATGATGATGATTTTCAGCACTGAACCCTTAAGACCGCAATTCATTTGCTTCTCTGGTAAGAAGGGTTCAAAGTTGCTTCTCTTCTAAAGCATGATGCAAAGACAAAAGCTTTCCTCAGTCTTTTGGAACTGTGAAAAACTTTCTATTTTATGTTTTTTTTTTAAACATTAGAAAAGCTTTTTTTATTGTTATTATATTTAGATTTTCTACTACTTGCACAATATAACTGGGAGTCATTTGCTAATGTGATGGGTTGACTTTGGCTGGGTGCCAGGTGCCACCAAGCCAGCATGATGCAAAGACAAAAGCTTTCCTCAGTCTTTTGGAACTGTGAAAAACTTTCTATTTTATGTTTTTTTTTTAAACATTAGAAAAGCTTTTTTTATTGTTATTATATTTAGATTTTCTACTACTTGCACAATATAACTGGGAGTCATTTGCTAATGTGATGGGTTGACTTTGGCTGGGTGCCAGGTGCCACCAAGCCACTCTAGCATGCGGTAGCAAACCCAAGATTTTATTCTCTACTTCCCATTAGCAGGCGATGTCAAGCCACTTCCTGGGAAGCAGGGCTTCAGTACACATAGCGGCTGCTCCAGAAGACCAAACATCATAGAAAACAAATGCCTCCCCTTCCTCATCCTTCCCCTTAGCTTTTATATCTGAGCTGATGTCATATGGTATGGAATATCCCTTTGGTCGTTTTGGGTCAGGTGTCTTGGCGATGTCCCCTCCCAGCCCACTGGTGGTTGTGGGGGAATGTTGGAGACACAGCCTTGATGCTGCGCGAGCACTGCTCAGCAGTAGCCAAAACACTGGTGTGTGTCCTGGTTTCGGCTGGGATAGAGTTAATTTTCTTCCTAGTAGCTAGCATAGTGCTGTGTTTTTGATTTAGTACCAGAAGAATGTTGATAACACACTGATGTTTTCAGTTCTTGCCAAGCAGTGCTCAGACTACTCAAGGACTTTTTGAGCTTCTCCTGCTCGGCCAGGTGCATAACAAGCTGGAGTACAGCACAGCTAGGACAGCTAACCCAAACTGACCAAAGAGCTATTCCATACCATATAACGTCATGCTCGGGGCGGTTAGTCAGTCGGGCCGGTTGCGGGGAGAGTGATCACTGCTCGGGGACTGATTGCGGCTCGGGGAGTGATTGCGGCTCGGGACGGGCTGGGCATCAGTCGGCAGGTGATGAGCAATTGCATTGTGCATCATTCATTTTATATATTCTGTATATTCTGTTATCATTCTCATTATTACTATTATTATTATTTTCTCTTATTAAACTGTCTTTATCTCAGCCCTCAGCTCTAACCTTTTATTTTCTTCCCGATTCTCTCATCCATCTCACTGAGGGAGGGGGGGAGTGAGCGAGAGGCTGCGTGGTGCTGAGTTGCCAGCCGGGTTAAGCCACGACAGTGTATTAGAAGGGAGGGCTGGGGGGAAGGTGTTTTAAGATTCAGGGGTTTTTTTTATTCTCTCCTTCTCTGATTTGACTGGTAATAAATTAAACTAATTTCACCAATTCGAGTCTGTTTTGCCCATGACAGTAACTAGCAAATGATCTCTCCCTGTCCTTATCTCAACCCACAAGCCTTTCAATATACTTTTCTCTCCCCTGTCCAGTTGAGGAGGGGAGTGATAGAGTGGCTTGGTGGCACCTGGCATCCAGCCAAGGTCAACTCACCATAGCTGACATTGAAAACTGAGATACATCTGCTACTGGCAGTATGCATGCCATGCGCAGGAAGTACAAGCATATAACACCAGTCCTATTTGCTTGCATGGAGATGCTAAATCAGAAAACTACTGTGCAGTACATGTGCAGTTATTTTACGTCTCTATCTATCTTAACATAAATGTCTCACTGATTAGCTGAATGGGGATTGACTGGGTACATGAGAATTTGGCATTAGATCCTGTTTTGTGGTGATTTAGGAGGGTTATGTGCTCAGGCAGTTGGGTTTCTGTGAAAGATCATACAAACACGATTGGCAGTGAGAACCATAAGACTAAGATTTGAGTATGGGCCTGAGAAGGAGCATTGAAATGCCTCTCTATAAAAATGTGTGAAATAGAGTGGAATAAAGCTAGAACCTAGTGCCAAACAGCTGCTGTTGCTACCTATGGCTACTGCTGTGTGATATAATTGGCTTGTAGAAATACAGGAAATAAACTATTCCTATGTTAATAGTATCTACCACAATAAAAAGTATTAGACCAAAGCACTAGACCAAAGCACTGATTGGTAATCTTGTTGCCTGTGTTACCACAGAGACCCACATTAAATTGATGCAAGCTAAACCACAGTCATTTCCAGATATGAACACAAGAAATTCAGTTAGAACCACATGAGCAACCTAGTGCATATAAGCTTGAAAATCACCTCCTATGACTTTAAGACACAATAGAGTGTTTTGCTGTCCTGTGTTGACAATGCATAAAACACAAAATTCAGTTAAAGAGACAAAATGAGGTATTTTAATACAGAAATGGAATGACCACTTTGCTACAGCTTTCTTTGCTACAAAAGAATAATTTGATTTTGCAAGCTTAGACTAACTGGGTAACCTGCCATTGAGATGCTACTTAATTCTGGAAGGAAGGATCTACTCAGGGTATGATCACAAATCGTGGAGATGCCAAAGCTCCATCAGTTGCTGAAGGATTGCTCATCCACCATACTTACAGTGCACATCTAAGGATACACCATATACAGTAGCTGTAGTGCAAACACAGATTGTTCATGACTCCTTTTTGATGAATGCTCCTTATCCGTCAGTAGCAAACAGGCCAGAACTGTTTGGGGGCCAGGCAGCCATGTCCTCTGTCACGGTACGAGATGCACTTCCACTCTCTTGCCTGGCCAAGAAGTCACATACTGGGTTTTAGGACAATCTATCCTCTGATGTGATCAGCGGTTCCTTGACCATGGCTGCCCTTTGAGCACAGGCATGCACATGCACCTGAGCACAAGGCAGCAGAAGTTTGCCCCCTTGTGCCTTTCTCCATGCCAAATTATGCACTCCCACACCCCCCTCTCCAGCTAAGTGTTGGGACATCTCTGCCTTAAATTATCAAGGCGAGTTAGGCTAAAAGGTGTTAGTTCACAAGAAGGATGAGCAAGGGACATGAACACAGCTTAATGGTCACTTGTGAACTGGGACATTCAACTGTCTGTGACCATCTGTGCGTACATGTAATTCATTAACATAACTCTTTAAAAGGAACATGTGAAAATTACTGCAAAATTAAGACAAATGGTAAGGAAAATCATATGTATTAATTACATGTAACCATATTAATTATATCTGATTTTCTTTTCTGTATTAATTAGCAATTGTTTATGTTCCTGTTGGAACTTTTTTATATACAAAATTGTTGCTATTTATCACCTTTAAAGTTACAGCCACAAGGCACTCACAAAAATTGTGGAATTTTGCTCTATAAAGGTTTATGTATAAAAACCTTTCCAAGAATCCTGAGAAATCATACAGATTCTACTACAGGGGGTCAGTGCTCTTAAAGATGAGACTACTATACTCGTAAACCTGTGCTGTCATTCTCAGACAGCAATGAGCAGTGACAACTCCCCCATTGTACCTGAGGGGGGGAAAAAAAAAACAACCTAAGAAGAAATGGATAAAAGGCATATTTTCCAAATTATGTTCTAAACCCTTAAAAACTTCCATTCAATGTCTGTATTAATCATAATGCATCAGTACTTCAGGAGCTGTGGCACAACACAGACCTTGTGGGATGAGGAATCCTCTGTCACCCTCCGCTGTCCAGGATGCACGCAGAACAAAAATGCACATAGAATAGATTCATCTTAGCTTGGCTCAGTACAAACACTGACGCACCACTTATATGGGCAGTGTTGATATACTCACAAAGACGAAATGATGCAATTCACTATTAAAAGCTGTCACCTCATGATAAAAAAAAAAAAAAAGCTAATTTTAATTTGTGCTCCACAAATTGCACAAATCAGTGAGTGATAGAGATGAGAACACAGTTACACATATTTAAGTTACACTTGAAGGTTTCTCTAAATGAACATATGCAAATGCTTGAAGCCCAGGGGCAGCTCTTTCTTGCACACAGGACATTTACATAGCTTTCCAAGCTAATATTTGATCTAGTATTCAGTAAAACATCACTAATTACTTTCATAAATTCCTAACATCCTGTGAGATGCCTTTTCCCTCTGAGCTGCAAAAGAGAATCTTCAAACATCTTCCCTATCAAAAAAAGTGCAACCATTTTCACTCTACAGTGCTTCTAATGGTAAGAAAAGATAATTTTTTGTTTTCATCTTATTGCTTAAAACTGTTTTTTGTCATTTTAAAGAATACTAAAATATACTTGGCAGGAAGAATTTTGGGGCAGCAAGGAATAGGATTACTACACAAAGTTCCAATTAAAGAACTGACATGCTCTATAATTGCTCTATAGTAGTAATTTGATGAGAAGAGAGGAATTGCCACAGTGGATCACCTATAAGGGTCTATCTTGCTTGCTATCAATTACTTCAAGGGAAAATTATAAGAAACTCCTCAGAAGGCTATTACAGCAAAATTTACCCATGGAAGGCTTTTTTACCTAACACCTGTAATATTAGTGTGATGATCCATTAATTTCCTAGTCTTTCTAGATATTTTCATTATTCATACACAGCTGTAGTTTTATAACACAAATGGAAAACCTCTATGAAAACCTACTGCTTTTGTTTCCAATGGGCCTGTCAACGTGGTAGCTGTAACAGTGTTTTTCCTCAAACTACACTCATACTGTAAACTCCCACTACATCATGCACACAAAACAGCTGAATGAAAATTTCTCATCTATAGTCACTTTATAGCTGTTATTTTATATAAGTTTATCATGTCCCTTCACTGATTTTCTCTCTCACACAATCAGCTCAAGTCTTTTCAGTTCCTCCCCTTATAGAAAAGTTTTCTCTGGTACTAGTGATCGTACCTGGCTCACAATTCCCACCGCCATGGCATACCCATCTGACCTCAAGCATTTGATTATTGTAGTAGCCCTGTAACATGTCAGGAAAAATCAGAAAAAGCACTAAGAAGCGTGGCAGCATCTGCACTGCTAATGTCTAGACTTATAAGGTATGGTGCAATTTTAATCAGCGATGCCCCTCTGCTTCATGGAATCCTCTTCTTCCCCTGCTCCTGCAATTCTGTATTTATTTTCCTTTTTGTTTAAATTAGACATAAAATCAGGTCCCGCGTGACACAAGAATTCTACAAGAATATTGCAGATTACCTACATAAGTAATTTCTTTTATTGATTTAAACCCTTAGGGTCTATTTCATGGATTTTAAAAAACTAAATAGGGCAGACTGCCCTGGCACTAGTCAATGTAATTTAACACAAATCCATAGAAGAGGATTGATCTTACCGAGCTTATCTCTAATGTGGTTTACAAATACTGACTCTTAGTGCGTTAACTCAGGCCCTCTTTGCTCTGAAAGATATTTTTATGCCTACTCTCATACCAGATGGGCACCCAAGTATTTTATAAAAGATGACAGAAAAATTACATTATATAAAGTTGGGAAGAGGCAGACTAATATCAAAACAGAAAAAAAAGAGGACAAAAGTAATGAATTTGCCTGAACCAATCTCGTATTTCATGACCTCGTCATGCAGAAGCTGCCTATCTATTTCACAACAAGCGATAAATATTAAAATGAAATTTCTTTGCATCTTATCAAAAGCTTCCAATATCAGTTGTTTTCACAATTTTTTTCTCCTGCAAGCAGTGAATGCCTCTTCATCAATCTTTTATCAAAAGCAATCTTGTTCTGATTTCAGTCTTATCAGAAAAGGTTCTCTCTCTCCTTTGTTGTTCTTTTTTTTTTCCCCCTTTCTTGGCAGAAGGTACATGAATATCATTTTACACTTGACTGTGGCTGCATCTCCATTGATCAGGAAATAAAAAGTAAATCTGAAGGATATGTCATGACCCTGCAGACCTCCAAACAGCAGAAACATATGTAATGATACCACTGTGCCTGATAGTGACAAAGGAGGAGAGCATGTGTGCATGCCCACATGAATGAGTTAATATTCCTTTTTCCAAGGAATGCTCCCATTGCTTCTGTTGGTTTTGTTAGCGGGGCCTGTGGTGGGGACCTGTGCAGGAAGAGGCCATGGGCTGCCCTGTGCCAGTCACAGCTGAGCCCAGCCACCTCTGGAACTGGTGACAGCAACGCATGGTATGCTAAAACTGCAGCCAGGCAGGTTAGCCTGCGGCACCCCAGCTCCAAACTATTTATGAAAAACCTGCAGCCACCAAGGTGAGGAAGATGATCATGGAGACAGATGGCTGGAGGCATGTGGCTGAGGAGCCAGCTGGAAGTGCACTGCTGAAGGTGCTGTGGTGGAAACATGGCCAGGGGCACTCCTTGAAAAGATGTTATTTGTAGGGGATTTCAGCCTACAGGCAAGCCATGCCAGGGTGGGGAGACCCCTGAGGGACTACAGCCCATGGGCGCCCCACACCAGCGGGGACACCTCTGAGGGATTGAAGTTCACAGGTGACCCATGCCAGGTGGAGGCACTAAGAATGAAGGAGAGGCAAAGGAAAACCAGCAAGAAGTGTCAGACAGAAAGCTTTATGTACTTGAGTCCAACTGCCTGCGCTGCCCGTTGCCTCACCAAGGCAACTGGGAGGGACTGACCATAACCTGCAGTGAAAATAAGGGGTCTTCAGACTAGGAAGGAGAGAGAGGTGCTTATTTAAGTCTGTGTTTATTTATGTTTTCTTTTTTTACTCAAAATTCAACTCAGTGATCAGAAGTTTGTGTTAATTGACAACAAATTAAATTTAGTAAAAATTCCCTGAGTCCAGACTGTTTAGCCTGCAAGACTTGCTTGACCTCCTTGAACCCATAATGCGATGAGAACTATTCAGTCTGAAGGCTCATTTCAAACGTCACCTAGGACTGTGGGGGAAGAAAACATTCTGAACAAATACCATATGTTTTCTCCTGCTAAACCTGGCCAGCAACCAAGGTTTCAATATATCTGGACAAGATCCTCAGTTTGTACAAATAAATGTCATTCCAAAAGTCTCTCAGTACACCGAGGCCAATGCACAGTAACAGAGCTCCAGAAGAGAGTGAGCCGCTGCAGCAACTAAAGTTTGAATATGTAATGATGTCCAGGGTAGAGAGGAAGAGGCTGCAAAAAAACCCCCCACAATAACCATAAATAAAACCACCTTAAGAGAAAAGGGGAAAAAAGTTACAAACAAAATTAAATGCATGGGCAAATGACTGGAGGCTTGTGCTTCCCACACAAGCGCTATGTACGTGCTTGCTTCATGAGTGTGCATGTGCATCAGGTTGCTCCTGCCCCTCACACACAGAATCTTGTCTTGAATATCGCAGACAGAGGAGCTTTAAGGACACAAAGTGCCTCCTTTACATGAATCCATAAATTAAAAGTAAGCTGCTTCAACCAGGTTCTCAGCTTCTGGGCTGCTAAGGAGAAAAGTTTCACAGTAGGAAAGTGTTAAGCTGAATCAGGGGACAAACAATCCCAGTGACAGGATCATCACAGAGCCCCACCTTGTCCTGATGTCTCCTCACACAGGCAATACCTATGTGAGGACAGATGAAGACAGGCAGGAGGACTCAGTCATTAGGCACATAAACTGCTGGGTTTTAGGAACATGTTTTGACTTGGTCCCACTCAGCACAAAGGTGGCAGACTTGTAGCATGTTAAGCAAATGCTGGAGAAAAGCTGATGATTTGTCAGTGTTGACTCTGGGGTGGAAGATTCCGGAGAGAGAGACAGGGCTATATAGTCATGAGTAGCGCACAGAAGGTGACAAAAGAATGATTATGCACTTCTAAATAATAAGGAAGAATACGATGAAAATGCCAGGTATAAGATAAGATGAAGACTGTAATTTTTCATACAAAATTTTATATGTAGCTGTCTTGCCTCAAGGTGCAGGGAGGTGGGGGGTGCGGGGGGTGTTTGAGGGTTAGAAGGTCACCAGCAGACAGGGATGGTGATCATTTATCTCTAAAAAACAGCACTGCGTGAAGACTCTTTCCTGTTATGCTATTTATATTTATCCCTGGTGGCTTTTCTAAACTATTCCTATATCTGACAGGATGCCTACAGGATAGCTTGGCAGATTTGGTAAAGACTACTCTTCCTAGGTGAGGTGTTGGTAATGTAAAGGAAAAATTTCTCTCTGTAGAGAAAGCTTAAATATGCCAAATGCAAACATTAACATTTTCATCATGTTCCCAATGAAAAGATGAAAAGTTTTGCTGACTGGAGGCTGCAGACAAAGTACATACGATGCTTTCTCACCTGGAAGTTAGCATTAGCTATCAGGTTAAGGCTCAAGCTGAAGTTTTCCACCATTTCTTCCTAAGGCAAATCTCTCAAATGCCTTTCCTTTTGATTTTCTCCCTTAACATGACATCAGTAGCAGATTTTGCAATCAATGAAGGTCTCCAAGATTTGAGCAATGAAAGTAAATATGTTATTTTTTTAAGAAACTCATGTCTTTGTAGATAACATGAAGAGAAGCAGATTAGTCTCTAAAATGCTATTCAATTTTTCTGCTGAAGGTAAATGAAAGAAAACCTATTTCTTACAATATTTATTTTCAAATCACATTATTTAGGAATGTGGAAGATGAGGTTTTGTAATGATCTTTAAATTACTGCAAGATCCAAAATTGTAATGCCTTGTTCTTAAGAAGGCTTCAGTGCTTTAAACTACTACTAGAACGATAATCTATCATTTTATACAGAACAGAGTGGCAGAGCCTACGAATATTACCCTGAGGTTTGTATATGAGAATTGTCATCGTAAATATACTTGACAATACTGAAAGGAATGACGACATCTTTTTTTTAAGGAGGGAGAAAATTTGCTACATTCCTGTAATTTTTGAATGTGAATGCATGGACACGCAGAGGATAGTAATTGCTCTAGCCCACACGTGAGTCTGAAAGAAAGATAGCTCTGGTGAAGAAAACTGGAGTATTTTTTGTCTTGTTTTGTTTCAACTCAAGTTTTTCAAATAATCTTCAGTTACCAGCTATGAATGCATATGAAGTCCTACAGAACATCCAATACAAAGATGGATCATAAGTATGTGTCATTAACACAACTTGCAATAATAATTACTGAACCTGGAGAGGAACAAAGAACAAAAAGGTTCCCGTTATCTGTTTCAAAAACTCAAGAAACTGATTTCTATTACACATTAATTCACTTTTGTTTGTTTTTTTTTTTTTAATACGGATGATGTAGTAAACATATAAAAGCATTTAATTAAAATGTCCTATAGGCTGATGGCTTATTATGGAAGTTCCTCAACACCAGTTTTATTGTGGTCTGGTTTACATTTTTCACAATATAATGCTGCATTGTAAGCATCTGGAATAATTGTTTTTCTGGAAGAATTCTGTATAATAATCAATTTTCAAGGAAGAAACTCAGCTTAATGAATTCAGATACTTGTAGGAATGAGACTAAAGAAAAATACACTTTTTTTCCCTTATTAGAAAAAGTTCTGATGATAACGAACCAGGCGGTGATGGTACAAAAACTCAGTAACTGGCACAGGATATTGGACTATGAATGTGAGAAAAGGGATGAGAGCCTAATGACACGTGAAGTTCAATAAAGAAGTTATCGGACAAGGACAATGGGATTTGAAGATAAAGCTTGGGCCCATGACCACAGAGAAAGAATCCACTCTCAAAGTTTTCTTAACAAAAAGACAAAAGAATGCAGCCTTAAAATGACATGGTATGGTAAGGCAGTTATTTAAGTTTCAGAGGTGTTCTTTAATTGGGTGTTCCAAATTTTCTATATGTTTACCTTAAGATTTAAATACTGTGTAATAAATAAGTCTTGGAAGTCAAATTATTGTGCAGCAAGTTGTAGAAAACAGCAGTGTGGCTGTGTCATTAAAGGTTATATCATAAACCATGTGGACCATCTACACGGAGATCTAAAAATCTAGTTTTCCTCTAATCCTTACCACCTTATAGCACACAGTTCTTTTCCTTCATTATTTCAAGACAAATGCATCTTGACAAAAAATATGTCTTCTTTTCCTCCTGCATTACTTGTCTGTCCCTTACCGGGAATAGACAGGCTAAAATGTTTTTTAATGCTTGTAGGAAGGATGGCAAAAAAATAGCTTATTTAGGGGAATGGGTATAATGGACACTTTCCTGTTTGTGTTTGAAACTGATTAAGACAGTGGTGATTTCAAATTCATCTGTTTTACTCAGCATATTGAAGCAATCTGAAAAAAGAGCATTTAAATAACTTTGCCAGCCATAAGAAAAAGCTGTTTGGTTTTTGATGCCTATAGTTATCTGAGATATATTATTTTTGGTATTTTATTTGCTCGATGGTCACATTTAGAAGGGTGTGCTTTTTACAGGGCTTTATCTGTTACCAGATTGTATGGAATTGGATGTAGACGAACATACAAATCATCATCACAGTTTTCATTAGCAGCAAAGAGGGTCATATCTCCATATATTCAGAGTAAACAAAAGAGACAACATGCAGTTGGCTAAAGTCAACCCATCATGGGAACCTTCAGAATGTTACAAAAATAAAATCTGGTTCTGAACTACAGCTCTAACACTTTATGTATCAATTATTATTTTGGTCTTTGCAATCTTTTTGAGAGCTTTAATCACGAAGGAACTGCTAAAGTTCTTTTTTTTTTTTTTTTTTGTTTTAATACAACAAACCCAACAAGCAAACCAAGCTGTGCCATGAAGAAAAGAATGAATAAAGCCTGATTTCCTAAGGAGTTTGATTCCACATCCCACTGATCCTACTTTAACAACTACAATTTCCCTGTGCATTTCTGTGATAGCTTTCTCCACTTGTCTGCCACTCTGCCAGGCCACCACCATATCCACAGATCTTCCAACATTTCTCCAAGCTCCCTCACACATCCTCTGACCCCCCCAGTTGGCAGAATACACCGTGGCTGCCTCAGAGCTGCACAGGCTGACCAGCTGGTCCTGCTGTCAGACAGAGCAGACGGCAGCTGAGGTCTGCCTGTCCTCTCCTCAGTGGGGACACTTACTTGCTTTTTTCTCCTCTACTGAAAAACTGATTTTCATTATTTGTTTTTTTGTTTGTTTTTTTGTTTTTTTTTTTTTATCCCTGAGATTCTTACCTTCCTGTCAAGTTTGGCTGATACTGCCCATCAGTTTAGAAAGTCAACATGAGAGCACAGGCAGGCAGTTGAACAGGCAGATGTGTACACAAAGGTAATGCAATAAACTGCACTTCCTTAGAAAACAAGCTTAAAAATTACAGTCCAATGACAGCAAAGCTGTAATTTATATTCAACAGTAGAGAAAGAGGAAACAGCAGCATCTACGGTTTTTTTGAAAGCTATTTCTAGGGATATTAGTGACTGATTGCACTTTGCATTATAACAGCTGGGTGTCTTAATTTGTTATGTCAAGTGTTTGTTAGTTCTCTAATTATGACACCATGCTCCACAATGTGATGCTCTTATATATTTTCTATATGTCATACAATGTATAATTACATTTCCTTATGCTGCCTGTGACTTTCCAAAAACTGATATGACATCTTAAGGGTTAACCTATAAACAGTTAATGAATACTAACTAAACAAAAAAAAAATTGGAAGACTAAAGCATGCTAGGCCCCCTCTAAAAAGACAACAATATAGCCCCTGTGCTGATGCATAATGTATACAATTCAGGAAATTCAGAATCAAGTATGTTAAATCCCTGAGCTACTAGACACCGCTTTATGCTTGGGGGATTTATACAAACACTGTGTGGGATGGGGAAGGGAACTGAAAAGAGGAGGGGTACAGGAGGGAGTATGGCAGAATTTCACTATATTATATAAGGGAATGTCAGCTTTAATGCTTCTTCCCTTGGAAGCTGTAAGGGGCTGTTTTGAATGTCATACCTGGGCACAAGCTCTTCCTCTAGTGCAAACTTTATCATGTCCATGTGAATGCAACTTTGTGTTGAGGATACACAACTTTAGCCCTGGGTAAGCTGATGCGTCCTGTATGCCTGTCTGTGTACATGTCGTAAGGCAGCCCAAAGGCAGCTGTAGTCACCGCACAGATGTGCAGCACCATAAATTACATTTGCTTTTACAGTAACATCAGCTGACTTTGCCATTCTTCCTTAGGTGCATGCCTCTCCTGATTCTGAAGTCATCTCAGAAAAAAGTCTAAATACCTCCTGGAGCTGAACAGGATGTGTCCTGTATCCAGCTCATACAGAAAAGTGAAACAAGGTAAAGCAGCAAACTAGATTTAGCCAGCATACGTCCACCCATCTACCAACACGCAGTATAAATACCACTCAGTATCTCCTGTTCATTTTCTAGGTAGTACCATCTGATCTGGGGACACGAATATTGGGTCTGTTGCACTGATGGTTGCAGACACTATTTCCTCCTGTTCCAGCCCTCCCCTACACAGACTTTTTTTCTATTACTTGCCCAACACTAGTATTATTTCAGATTTGAATCAAGATATGTCAATATAAGGGATCCTATCTGGGTTTTTTCATATCTTGGTTTATATCATTGCAGTAGGTAACATTTATTCCCTTTTTTTTTTCTCCTCGAAACAAGTTATTGTTTCTCTGTGTCAAGGACAAACTCATTTTCTTTTCACATTTAAAAATGTAATACTGTAGCTAGCAAGATGTAATAGAAAGAGAGTTCTTAGCTCAAGATGTGACCCCTTCTTTCAGCAAAAGTAGAAAAATGTTAATTGATCCAAATGTTGCATTACCAGCTTTCTGCAATAACAAAGTAATTCATGGCTGATTTGATATACAGAGGGAGGGAGAAAGAGGGAAGAAGCCTGAAGAAAGGGCTTTTCATTATGATCTAAGCTGGAAAAAAAAATGTGGGAAGGCTGTTAGAGGCACTTCCGTAGGCTGACTTATCTCTTAAATATCATAATGACCCCAGTGAGGTCTTCAGTTCTTTGAGTGAGCAGTTACCTAATTTTTAGACACAAGCACAGTAGATTTTTGTCTCAGCAAAGAAAGATGCACAACTGCATGCACATATATTTATGTACGTTTCAGATCTTCTTAAAATAGCTTCACCATCTTCCCGTTCACACAATTCTGTTTACTGACGTAAATGTGTTATATAGAGAATACAAAATCTAGGCAGGGAAAAAGTCATTCTGGATCACTTTCTTGCAAGCAAAGAAAGTGATGGCATTGAAGACATAATTCAGTTCAATGGTCAATTTTGATGCTTATGTTTGTCAGTACTTGAATCCAAGGAACAGATTTGTTGACAGAACACTGAGTTCTTTTAAATACGTAAAGTTTAAAAATTATGAATGCTAGTGTGTAGAGGAAAAGAGCATGGAATATTAAAAAATAGTAAGGGACATCCAACAGATCATAAATAGATGTCACAAGAAATTGATACAGACGTTAAAAAAAAGGAAAAGTCACAAAGATCAAAGAGTAGTTTCATAAGAAAATGCAGTAAGAGATAAGGGATGAAAGCTTTATAAGTCTGTAGTGCTAATGGGAAATGAGGGGACAAAGTAGAAAGAGATGTGACTAAATGGAAACCTAGAAAGTCCATAGGCGTTATGCCGTAAAATCACTACTTTGGAAAGTCATGACACAGCCTTTTCATCATTACAGGCACTCTGATGTAACAGGCTGCCAAAAAATGACAACTATGTCACAGAGACAGAGGGCAGAAGCTAAGTCCCCGCAGATGTTCAGGCTGAGCAGTATCCAGTGTGGAAGCACCCACGTTTCTGCCATGACACATCCGCATCATGGGTCTGAGCCAACCTGCACTAACTGATCGTGGACCCAATACCTTCTCCACTCTGTATAAACATCATAGACCCCTACCCAGTCTAATCTTTATGTAAACATACAAAAAAAAAATCCACTTCTCCTCTTTGGAAATGGCATTCCCATTCTTCTATAATTCACAGATTCCTTTCCCTAGTATTCTTTCCTTTTCTTTTGTTCATGGCTCACCTGCTTCTCATTTCTTCTTTTCACTGCTGAAGATTTGAATTTTGCCATTTTGCTTCATTCCTGCAAGTTTTAATACATAGCATCACATAAAACTTGCATAACTTGCTGACTTTCTTAGAGTTTTTGCAGTGTGGATTTGTATCTATTTTAGGCATCCTCAAGTTTGTTGATATTCATATTTAAAGGATTTGTGTAAGTGTAAGTCAAGTCGTCCCCTCTATCTGAACTTCTTTATCTTTTTTGAGGAAGTGAAACACTTTCTTCTTAATTAGTGCTCTTTAGTTTCCTTATACTTTGACAAAGTCCTGTGTAACATGCTCTAGGAGAACCTGCTTTAGCAGGGGGGTTGGACTAGATGATCTCCTGAGGTCCCTTCCAACCCTTGCCATTCTGTGATTCTGTGAGACTGATTATCTTCTGCTCTGCATGTTCCGGTAGAGGATCCACAAAGAGGAAAGCAACCTAATGTGGATATTTGTTGACGGAAACAAACAGGATACATGTACTTCTACCTACCAAATGTCACTGCAATGTGGACTATGTAAGTTAGTATGGGTACTAGTTGAAATAATTTTTGCATTTAATTATATGTAGAGATATAGGCTCCTAAGAGTTCTATGAACTTTTCCAGCCTCTGATGTAAATCAAATACCTGAATGTTTAATCGACTGCTCAAGAAAAAATTATAGTGCCAACAGAGGAATTTTCAGTTCCTGGACCAATTAATAGGTTTCTCTCAGCTATATCCAGGACTATATTAGTGACATACAGTATTTTTAACTTTAATATATTATTTCTTCCATTTATAATCAGACTAAATATAACTGAATACAACATGAAGATACTAGATCAAAATGTACTTCCCCTTAATAAATTCTTACTATAAACTGGGCTGGCAAATATATCAGAAAGGGAATTCTTGAAATAGAGTATTGAAAATGATTGGCCAAAGTAGCCTGTTTCTCAGTCAGATCTGCTCTGAGACTGATATAGTCATGAAGACTATACGAGAAATGAAGAAATAATTTCTATTTCCACATCTGTGTTCTAGACCAGAATCAGATAAATTATAGAATTTGATGGAATAATTCATGCATTTTTCAAAAACCATTAGGAATCTAATTATTATATTATTCATACACATTGTGCATGTTTTGTGCATGTAAGCATACTTTATAGATGCAGGATGTCACCTCCACAACTTAGTCTGTGAAAGTGTATTCACTAGAACCTTGATGCCTCTTCTAATTTCTGAACTAATATATTTGAAAACCTGTGTCCAAAGATAAGTAAGAAGAGATTTTCAGCTGCACACACTACAAATTAGTAAATATTATCAAATGACTGCATCTGCCATGCAGTAGCAAACTAGCATGGATTTCAGCTGTTTTGCATGTTTTGCAAAAGCTTTACCAGTACTATTCCTTCAATAAAAGCTTATCAGAAAAAAAAAAAAGTTTATCCTCAGTCAAGAGGAATAATCACTTTGTTTAAAATATACTCCCTTGTTCAGTGGTGAAATGACAACAGGACTTGAAAAAGAAGTGGGCAAAAAAATAAACAAATAGCACTTAATATTGGTGTAAAAAGTAATGAGAGATGCCAAAGATAAAGTGAAATTTATTTCACAGGGAAATAAGCAGGGTTTCTAAAAGTCTTTTGGTATAAAAAAGAAATTTAAGAGTGACATAAGCCCACTTACAGATACAGACAGAAAAGAATATCAATAATGCAAAAGAAGCGCACAAAATATTTTTTTCTCTCCATTTGTAGAAAAGAATGAAGGAGTAACTACATCATATAAAATGAAGAAGTAATTTCCATCCTATTAGCATCTAAGGAAGATGTTGAAACATCTATAAGCAGTTAAAAATAACAAAAGACTTGGTTCAAGGATTCTAACGAAGCAGACAGTGAAGATCTCTGACTTCCTTATGTTAATTTGTGCTTAAGTGTGAGACACTCTATCTTGTAACGCTGAAAACAAGTAAGCAAGATAACCTGCTTGCTCCAGTATAAGACAGGTAGCCGGATGTCAATCTGGAGAAAAAGAAAGTCAAAGGTTTACAAAGGATGTACTTAAATTAAAAGCTTTAAAAATATATGTACTATTCATTTGGGTCAAGACTTGATGGAAAAGTAGGTCTTGATGAACAAAACGTTTTCTAAAATGGAAATGAGCAGCTTGGCTGAGAAAGATAGCTTCCTTTGCCAGCAACGCTAACTTCAGGAGTTGCCTCTCCTCCTCACCCTCAGCCTGTTGCAGACCTGTTCCAGCATCCCAGCTGCTGTTCCAGCACAGCCTGTGGAGCTGCCCTGTGAACAGGATGAGAGACTTAATCCACATCTGAAATAACACCTTCCCCCTCATTTTTAAACTCTTCCACACTTCCTTCTTCAGTTCAGTGGTAGTTACATAAACCTTAATAAAAAAACATGGAGCTGCACAGCAAAGGCAGGAATGAGAGATTGAAGGTGAAAAGGTACATTCCTATGAGGTTAAAATTGCCAACAAAGCCCCCGTTTCATGGAACCACCAATTAGCTGACTTATAGCAACAAAATGTTGTTTGAGAACTCATTATCAAATGGGGCTCTTCTAAGAATTTTCCCACAGTCACTGGTACTAAGTCTGATGCTTTGCAACACTTTTTAATCAACAGTATGTGAATAAATGCACAATCTGTTGTATACAGCTGATGCGTATAGCTTTAATCTCAATTCTTTTTATGTTATTGAAATATAGGAAGGATGCAGACGAGAGGTATAAAAAAGATCAAACTGGTGGAAAAAAGTTACTCACAACTTAAAACAGAAAGGGAGGTCAACTGTTGACCTCTTCAAAATAAAACTGATATATGACTTGATTGCATAAGGTAGAAATATCAAATGCAGAATACGTTGAGAAGATATTCAAGCCATAGAGTTTAACAAGAGAAAGACAGAGAAAACTAATGGTTCTTGCATTACTTGGTTCCATGTCTTATGAGCTACTCTGTAAAGAAGTTAGCAGCCAGACCTTAAAAATGAAAGGGTCCTTTTAATCTCACACTAGATTTACACTAGTATTTGCTTCAGTGACTTTTATGGAATTGTCAGGACTGGTGAATACCTGATAATCCAAATCTTCAAAAACAGGTCTATAGAAATTCCTGCTAAGCTGTTAAGGAGAAAAGATACAAATGCCATCACAATTTGATGAACTGTTTTGCTTTTAAAGGAAAGATATCTTCTAAATATGGAATGTAAGTGTTCCTGGTATATACATGAGCAACAAAAGCTCATGTAACCTTTTTCAGTATTACATATCTTTCTTAATAAAGCCAGAAACATTTTAATATTTTATACTTTCCCATAATGCTGGTAATTACCACAAAAAAATAAATAGATGGATGCCTCTATAAAAGTGTCAGAGTTTGAAGCTTTCTTTAGTCAGTGCTGTGCAGCTGTGCTTTTCTAACTTCCTGATTGACAGCAATTACCATTCTCATGATCTCTCAATATGACCAAACTGCTCTAATGTGGTTTGGTAATGCTAACAAACAAAATCTCATGAGTTGTAGCCCTATTTTTCTGAATGATCACGCCTACATAATTTCAGGAAGAATCCTTATCAACAGATGCCTCTATGGGTCCTCCCAGCCCATCTGCACTCTCCCTTGAACTTCTGTGATCCTCTCATGGACATGTCCTGCTGAGGATATGTAAAGGAAAAAAAAGCAGAAAATGAACTTGACAATAAAAGAAGTTGGTTTTGCTGGATCAGGGTGTTACTCCAGATCACAGAGGAGCTCCACTTGCTCAAGAGGTGAGCGGTGGGAGCATGTGGCTATGAGCAGGGAAAACTGGAGGAAATGGGGTGAAGGGAATTGGCTAGGTTCCCGTTGGTCTCAACAAGCCAGACTAGCTCAGCCAAGCCATTGAACTGCTGTTGCTTACACATATGCTATCCAGCTTTCTCTCCCACTTATGCAACCTGCCAGGCAATCACTCTCAAATTTGTAAAAAAGGCAACTTCTTGATCTGTCCGGCTTAGCTTCTGATCAAGTCAGCCATGGTTATGCGGTCACTGCACTGACCAGGAATCTTCTACCAACCTCATTGCAGAAAAAAGCCTTATGTAGCTTCTTCCATTAAACTGAATAATAGTGAATAATACATTCATATCCTTTAACTAGATTTACAGTTTTGTAAAGGTCAGAAAACAATCTGATGGCAGCAATTACACTATTGCTTGTCTAAGCTCTTTAAACCAGCATATATTGTCCACTACTCACTGACAGAAGAAACAGGATAGAAATGGAATGTCTCCTGTTTGAGATACATTTGTGATCTTTGTTAGCTGTACTTAAATCACAGAGTTTAAAAAAGCCTAATACAGCAATAAAATCGCTGGATTTTTCAGTATCACATGATGTGCAATTATCTTAAATTGGAGGTATAAACTAGGATCTGGTTACAAATTATAAGAACCATAAGATACCAGCAACTTACAGCTGGTATGAAAACAAAGAAACAAGAGCAATATAATTCTGGAACTTTTTTTTTTTTATATATATCTCAAGCCTCTCCCTGTATGAGAAACCATAGCAATATTTTTGTCCTTATCAACAAAGGACTGATTAGACGGGACCCATAGCTTCATTATCTATTTCCTGACTCATTCAGTATCATTCATCCCTCCAGCCCAATATTTTTAAGTGTTTTCTTGGAATTAAATTACTTGTATATTTTGTGTAAGAGCAACACATAAATAGATCTTTGTAAATTAAAAACATTTCCACACTCCTGGCATAATCCCCTGACATTTGCACTCAGCATGATTCAGCAGCAGGAGACAACACCTACCCTCAATTTGCTCGCCATAGACATAATTATACCAACACATAGCGATTTAACACTGTGAGGCAAAATGATCCCAAGGGCTTTCTCTAGCTGGAGGTCTCCTTGTCCCCGCAAAAGAGCAGAAGGCTCTGGCTCTATAACATGTGTTTTTATTTACAGCGTATGTTCTTACTGATGGCCTTAGAAGCAAGTTAGTCCCCGTACTAAGCTCCATCCACACTGCCACAGCTATGCTAGTAGTCCCACCCAAAACAGATTAAAGCTAGTGCAGGTACCTTCCTGTCTAAAATGCAATGATTCTCTAACATATATGGACACAATTTAATTAGGAGTCCACAGACTGGAGACTCATTCTCTAACATGGCACTATCCTCTTGATCATGAGTACCGGAAGTTTCAAGCAGAGACAACTTGGTCAACATGGCTCCTCCTGAACCATGCAGGGTAGAAGATAAGTGAGAAGGTAAAATGTGAAAGAACACTAGTGGTACGTGAACGAGCTTTCCTTCCTGGCTTTGCATCTCTGTTCCGCACTTCCTTCTTCCATTCCACAATGTTACAATGGAAAATGTCTTACATAGATTTTTTCTAGGTGGCAGTGTCCTTATCGCAACAGGATCCTAAAAACACATATATCTACAGATATCTATATAGGTCATCATTCACATACTGTAAACATTATAGAACTATTCATCCCTATGGATTCAGGAGATGTCTGACAGAAGTGAAAAGCCAAACAGCAGTCTGAGAGAAGCTCATTAGTCTCTTCTGTCCTTGAGTCTGAAAGACTACAATTATGAGTCACGCACTGATGAGGGACATACATCCCTGTGTGGTCTCACTGGGACACTTGGCCAGGTATCTAAAGTCAGAATATACATGCACTATATGTACGATCCACTTCTATTCACTATCAAAATACTGTCAAACCTGGGCTGTTATCTGGCAACTGCTGTGACAGACTCAGCAGGTCAGGAAAAAAAGGGACAAAACCCAATCCAGCTACAACCACAGAAAACTGAAGTCAACAGAACACAATTACTCTACCTAGAATTGAGCCAGGGTGTATAAAAAGGTTCTCAAAGATGTCAAAAAACCATTAATCATCATAACTTTCAGGTCTCTTCTGTCTGCTATAAAGATTAGTGGTAATAGTTTGAATCAAAAGGTGACATCGGTTGAAGGCTGAACCACAACTACATAAATAAAGATTATAACATCCATTAAAATAAAGCAAAACTCTCTCTCCCTCCAATATGCCAGAAGTTCAGTCCAATCTTTGACCAAGACCTGGGGTAGCAATGAAGATGTTTAGGTTCTCATTTCCAGGACATACTAAAGTGCACCTTAAAATATTTATTTTGTTTCCTGTGATAGTGTGTTTCCTTAGCATCAGGATGAAACATTGTTTATGACTTTAATATGCCATATTCCAGGAATGCTTTAGAAATCACAATGTTTAATTTCACAATGATCATGCATTATGATTTCAGCCACGCTGCCAAGGAAAATTCCAGTCTATGCATAAAATTGACTCGCCTGACTTTTATCATACCAACTGACGTAAATGAAATGATATTACAACTCATCCCTCAGCTCCTTCCTTGTCTCCCCACTTCACACTTAAACGCCACAGAAAACCAAATGCCCCCACACCCCCCATTTGCCAGGGCAGATTTCACAAATCTCCTGTAATGTTATGGCCATTGACCCATCATTTAAGAAAATAAGTTTGAGGCTTATTTATTTCATTTTCGAATAAAAATCAAATAGAAATCAGTGAATTTGGTCTGTGAGACACAAGGAAACCACCATCTGGAGCTCACTGAGCTACAAAGAGATAACAATTCCTTTCATCGAGGGTCATACTAGAGGGTCACAGTGAAGTGCTAGCAATAATCTGTTGCTTCAGAGGCTGCCTCAAAATGTTATATGCTTTTCAAGAGAAAAATAAAGATTTATATATTATCTGCCTGGTGATACTGAAGATTAGAACTGTTTATTATAAATCCTTTATGGAAGCATTAGCCTTGCCACTAAAACCTATTTAGATGGTTTGATAATTCCTTTCAGGAAACAAAAAAAATTTAACTGGGAAACAGAAGTCAAATATAATTAAACAAATAATATTTTGATATGTTTTTACGTTAAAAGATATTACCCAAAGGCGAATTCTAAAGTTGTCCTTTTATTAATTGCCTAAGGACTCAAAAATATTAATGATACTTACAATGATGTACACCTTTTGCATTATGCAAATCTTAGAACTCAGCTCTAATCTCCTGCTTTAACAGTGAGAATTGTTCTTGCCTGAGGTCCCTACTACTCAAACTTCAAGAGATTAAAAATAGCTCTCCAAACCACATAACTTTGACATAAAAGAACCTCAGCCTTTATGAAAAGGAAAAATGGCAGTAAGGAACTTGAAAAATAGCGATGTTCCTCTGTTAAAAAACGCCCTCATTTGGGACATCAGACACTGTCTCTATGGCACTAGATTTAGACGCTGTGACTGTGGAGCTCTGCTGAAGCACAACACTGTTGGGTGAGCAGAGACTCCTGTGTACGCAGGCACATCTGTAAGGATAGCAAAGTAAGCACCCTAGTTCACAGAAAAGGGAGAAGTTTATTTTAAGCAGTAGATAAGTCCACCTATTTCTGCTTCCTCCAAGCTCCTCATTACACCAATGGTGTATGGGATAACACAAGGAAGCTCAGCACCTCCTTTGTACTTTGGCAGGCTATCCTTAAATTGCAAGCTACTGTTTCAGAGACTAAGAAAACTCTTGTTCAGAAAGGTGATGGGGAGGTTGAGCAAGGTTATTGTTTAAGAAATGTTATTTCCTCTGAAGATGCAGGAGGTAAACCGAAAGATATTCCATAAATTCAGCCCCAAGAAAATTATGATTTTTGCAGTACCTTTGCCAAAGATGAACTCTCTTTGCCATGAAGTCTATTTTACAACATATGTAGATCAGCACAATGTGCACTGAAAAATAAATAACTGTTGGTTATAACTAGCTTGAAACTGGATTAAAAATGCTGAGAATGTGATTAAAAATAGCCAGGAATAACTTACAGTTTTTATTAATTTTGGAATGTGCCTGCATATTGATTTTTTTTGCAAACTACATGTCTTGTGGGGTCAGAAAACACTGTTGAGGTTTAACCTCAGCTGGCAGCTGAGCACCACCCAGCCGCTCGCTCACTCTCCCCCACGGTGGCATGAGGGAGAGAATTGGACTAGTAAAAGTGAGAAACTTGTGGGCTGAGATAAAGACAGTTTAATAGGTAAAGCAAAAGCCGCACATGCAAGCAAAGCAACACGAGGAATTCATTCATTGCTTCCCATGGGCAGGCAGGGGTTTAGCCATCCCCAGGAAAGCAGGGCTCCATCACGCGTAACGGTGACTTGAGAATACAAACACCATCACTCTGAACGTGCTCCCCCCCCCTTCTTTTTTCTTCCCCCAGCTTTATGCGCTGAGCATGATGTCATATGGTGTGGGATACCCCTTTGGCCAGTTGGGGTCAGCTGTCCCGGCTGTGCCCCCTCCCAGCTTCTTGTGCACCTGCCAGAGCAGGGGAAGCTGAAAAGTCCTTTCCTAGTGTAAGCTCTGCTTAGCAACAACTAAACCATCAGTGAGTTATCAGCATTCTTCTCATCCTAAATGCAAAACACAGCACTATGCAAGCTACTAGGAAGAAAATTAACTCTGTCCCAGCCAAAACCAGGACAGACACAGTCATGATGTGATGGGAGAGTCAGGTAGTACAGGAGGGTGAGTTGTTCTGGAAACTATGATCACTTGTAGGATTTCACACTACAGAAATAATGTCTTCAGAGGTTAAAGTACCCAATAAAGAAACAATTCTGAACTTGTTGAGGAAGAGATCACGCTCAGCAGACACAGAAGTTCATTGAATCAAGCATGGCATTGGGAGCAAAGTAGCTTGAATTTCCCTACGCATCCCAACCATGGAACAGCACATGATGCTTACTGGAAATGTTTCTGCTTACATCTATTTTAAGCCAGTCTTCAGTCAAGAAAAACAGCTGGAACCCACAGCCCTGCCTGGTTATTGGCTGTGGTGAAAGTCATGGCTTATAGGTACCTCCCTGTTTAGGCTCTCCTTGGAGACTTAAGTCTTATGGGTCTATAATAGCTTTTTTGTTCTGCCGAGTATCTTCCAGTTCTTTCCTCTAAACTATGCAGAATCCTTATGCTTCATTTATACAACTCTTTTCTGCATGTGTCCTGGCCATCATGCAAACAGCCACTCATTCCTGTGCTAGTGAGGCAGTTTGCCCATCTCCTCTACTGTGACAGCATGACTGGAATGGTCCAGACTAAACCACTCATTTTTGCAAAGAACTTTTCATCATCTCACCAATCCAGTTTACAGAATGGCTTCAGAAGCAACTGCGCAGCTACAGCTGAGCAGAGGTTAGTGGAGGTTAGTAGGACTTCTTAGACACTTTGTACAGAAAATGTTTGTGCCACAACTCAAGATGCCAGTCTCTAAACCATTCAGGTATCTGCTTAACTTAGCCCAGGTTTGGACAGGTGAGCCCCATCAGATGGGTAAGAAGAATGCTTCTGCTTGGAGGGGAACTAAGTATGCTCCAGGAGGAAAGCTTGAAGAGACTAGACTCTAAGGTGTGTCAGGGACAGGAAAAATTAAGAGAAAAGCAAGGACCTAACAAGGAAAGAGACTGCTAAGAGGAGAAGCGAGTTGAAAAGCTTTAGAGGTGATGGAGGAAACCCCATTTTTTTGTCACTCAGAAAACTGAGTTGGCTGACACTAAATTGAACCCATCTAGAAAGACACTGTGGAAATAGCAAAGTTGTTTATAAAATGTTTTTGTATCTATTCCTTTTTATCTTATTACCTTGAGTTTTTCTAATTTAAAAAGTTAATCTTAATTATAAGCTAATAAAAACCTGGAGTGGGGAGTAGTTGAGTAAGTGAGGGCTGTTGAGTTTAAAAGACTTTCCCCTTCAGACACTTCACTGCAGAAATAGGCTTGGGTAAATCCTTTTCAACCACCTTTCAGCCAACCTTTGTGTCATCACGTACTTCAGCAATAAACACAGTAACACATGCAAAGCAATACCTATGAATTCTTTGTGGACTCAGAATAATAAGAATAATTCCTGTTCTTACAGATCTCAGCATGAACTGGAGTAGACCTTAAATCTTCAGTAAAGTATGTTCAGGATACTCTGGAGAACATTTACTGTGATTCAGCGAAGTAAATATAATTAAAATTAAACTAACTTGTCAAAAGAAAGAACAAAGTACATTTTGTGATACAGTATCTTTGATTTAGTTAATATGAAAAGCTGCATATTCCACAGTGGTTCTCCAATTTATAATTAATTAGTGATTTTTATTGAATTTACTTTTACAAATATTTTGTTTTAAACAAAACCCAAGAGCTCTGTAGATTTCATTTGCATTTTGTTAATTTTCTTTCCATTCCCATGAAAAGCCATTCACTACTTGGCTCTGATAATTGTTCAAAGTATGTCATACAGGTTTTGAATTATATTTGGAGCCTATTTATGATAACTGGGCATTCATTTAGCCTTACTTATAACAATCAACATGTTGAAAAAATACATGCAGGTAGGCTTCATTAAAGAATGAGAGAAAGACTTCTTGAAATGTTATATATATCCTGAGTCTGACTATTCTGCAAAATTAAAAAAAAAAAAAAATTACCATGGCTGGCATATTTTTCCACATTTACTTTCTATATGTAGATTGTTATGATTTAATTTTGACATATTTGTTTTTCCTATGACAGATTTGTATTCAATAGACAGATTAATTGAGCATGCATGTGTTTGAATTATAAATATTTTATACATTTCTTCACTGAACTTGGATACATATATTCTCTACAAAGAAGGAGAAGAATCAGTCTGATCACAATAAAAACCCTATTGTTTGGTCTTCAAATAACAGGGGAACAAAAACGTTTTCACTGCCACAGTTTATGCTTCTACAGTTTCTGAGAGGAGACAAATATCCACATCACCAAAATACATTTACATTCAATTTTGCTGAAAATCTTTTTAAAAAGCTTATGGATACAAAGACTAAAAATGATAAAAATAATCACAAGAGTTTCCCCAACAGATTTACACTTACGATTCTCATCATCTTAAGGGAATTTAAACTGGAGATATGCTGTTAAATTATCAGTGGACAGAAAAAGATGGTGAGAATATTTCCAGTGGAGAGCCAACACATTTTATGAGAATCAAAGCTGACAAGCTCACAAGTTGCAAAGAAGCATAACTTATTCTGTGAATATTATTCATCAGGTTGAAGCCTTTTTCAAAATATGCCAGGGGATAGTACAAGGTTGACAACTGCTCTCTGGGAAGTTTTATTTTGTCAAGAATTTCACAGATGTGATTATGCTGTGTAAGTTCAATATATTTTACCAGACTCCTTCAGGCATGTTTAACACTCTACTGAAAAATATATCAACAAAATTGGTGAAGTACTTCAACATATTCAGTGTCACTTAGATTAGGCTGACTGAGTAGTTGCAAGAGATTTAAAACTTCCTACTGAGTTATTTGGCACTATTTGCTTATTTGTTATTTGGCACTACCTGATTATTAAATGCAGTCCGTTACCATAACAGACTACCATATAATATATATTTACCCAGAAGGGTACACAAGAAAAAGCATTCTTTGCCCTTCACACTCAAGAAGTGAAAACTCTTCCTCAATGAATTATTCCACAAACAAACTTGGAACATAAGTACCAAAATTCATAAATTAAAAAAATGGAGTGAGTACCAAGAAAAAATGGAAAATACATTTGTTCTATGATTGAACTGGAAGGGAATTTATCAGGCAGAGAAAGTTGAGTAATTCAATAAAAAGATCTAAAACATGCTACAAATGAAGACCAGAAAATCTCTTCAGTCTATTCTAAGTTAACATGGAAGCAAACTTCTTCATCTTAGTAATCTCTTTAAGTGCCTAACGAGACACACCAAACAAGCACTTCCCCTGAGAGGTTACAGACAGCCACTAAGACAGTCACTTCCTTGACCAGTATCCCATCTCTGCCTGTGGCCAAAAGAAAATGAAAAACACTCAGAATATGTATCACACATAAAAATCAAATGCATTTTTTCCTCTTCTCTGCATAGAGCAGCAAAAACTTTGAACCATGAGATTATTCAAATGCAATACAAATAAGTTACACAAGCACAGTGATTGATATTTTCTTTAGTTATGTCTAAGGAATATCAATAAATTAATCAGCTGCAGCTGCATATATAATGCTTATACCTCTAATTTCAGGACTGCACCTATCCTGTCACATAAACCTTTCAATTTGTTCTTCGTGTTCCATTATGAAATAATTTTCCTTCTTTGCCTCCACACTCTTCAAAAACACTTTCCACAACCTCCATCTGTTTTTAAAAATGCTCTCTATAATTACCCAAGAGATAGCATTACGTGCCTCCTTTGTGGATTTTCAGTACTTGAGTGATCACACAAAGAAAAAAAAATTGATCACAGACAAACTCTTGCAACTATATGGAAGGAAGAATTTATAATTAAATTTTATTAGCTTTTACATTTGCAATAAATATGTATATATATTTCATATAGTGTGAAAATCAACAGAGGGCAACCTGCATTACAATTATAGATAAAATCAAGGAAGCTCTACATAAATTTCTCAAAGATAAATAGCTGTGCCCTCATACCAGGGCTTTTAAAATACTATATTCTAGGCTCTGTCTCTTGAAGTTTTCATTATATTCCAAAAGCTCATTATAGGTGAAACCACTATCTCATTGAAGACATTTGCTTGAACATGGCCTAGACCTATCCTAAGATGAAAAGATACAAATGTGGAAAAAGAAGGGAAAAACACACATAAAAAGCATTCTTTCTCAATTTTCTCTAAAAAGGAATTTATGGTGTCTCATTTTATAAACAGCTTCAGGATTAGACCAATCTCTCGTTGTAGGGACTGTCATATGAAACATAACATGTCACCAGATCTCAAACACTGAACTAAGGTTTTGGTTGCGTGTGTTTTTCAATGCATTCTTTTTCTGTTCCCACGTATGCATTCCAACCCTTTCACAGCTCAAGTCCTCTGATGTTTCAGTGGTGTGTTTATGAAATGCAGGGCAGTTAATCCAAATGGCCATTCCTGTTCTAAAAGTTAAAACCACCCATCTGGCACATAACTTGATGCCAACTGTTAAACACTGAACCAGCAGAGGCTCATGACAAAATGTTAATTCTCTTCATGTTTTGCATGAGAACAGTAGAATGAATATGGAGGCTATTAAAATGTGAAAATGATTGATGCATGCCTCATCAACAGCATCTCCTACTCTTAACTCCAGTCAATGATTCAAATAACGCCAAGCCAACATTTCAGGAAATGTGTAAGGAATTTGGCAGCTACTTCAGCTTTCCGGCTCATTTTATGAGTAGTTCCACAAAACCCAAGTCAAATCATCCTACCCTTCAAAGACTGTTCTCTGAGATAGTATCCAGCTGGTGTCAAGAAGAATGCACTGAATCTTGCTCCTGCTTTACTAGTGGCAAAGGGAAAAATATTTATTTGATTCTCCAGAACTGCATCTTATGATAATAATTAAGAAACATTGCAGGGGTCTTTCTGAGAGTTTTAAATTCATTGATTAAATCTATAAATCTATCTATTGGAGTGAGGGCCCTGATGGCACCACCAACCCTGACTGTCCCTGCCCAACGCCCTGGGGCACCCCATATCCCAGGACCCCACATCAGCCCCTGGGGCCGTCAGCCCCTGTCCCAGCAATGCCACAGCAGGGCTGGTCTCCAGCTCCCCACAGCCCTGCCCAGCCATGAATCCTGTCGACCCTGGCCTACCCACAGGGCCAATGTCCCAGCCTGTCCTCAGCCTGTCCCCCGGGAGGTGCTCAACGCCCGGGGCTGGGGCTACCCCAGTGCCCCTGACTGCCCTGCTCCTGCCTGGGGGTGGGATGGGCCCTGGCTGCCAGGCCTTACCCGGCCCCCCC
>NW_009260610.1:161980-169329 GCF_000687185.1 Egretta garzetta
CCCTACACATCCCAACCATGGAACAGCACATGATGCTTACTGGAAATGTTTCTGCTTACATCTATTTTAAGCCAGTCTTCAGTCAAGAAAAACAGCTGGACCCCACAGCCCTGCCTGGTTATTGGCTGTGGTGAAAGTCATGGCTTATAGGTACCTCCCTGTTTAGGCTCTCCTTGGAGACTTAAGTCTTATGGGTCTATAATAGCTTTTTTGTTCTGCCGAGTATCTTCCAGTTCTTTCCTCTAAACTATGCAGAATCCTTATGCTTCATTTATACAACTCTTTTCTGCATGTGTCCTGGCCATCATGCAAACAGCCACTCATTCCTGTGCTAGTGAGGCAGTTTGCCCATCTCCTCTACTGTGACAGCATGACTGGAATGGTCCAGACTAAACCACTCATTTTTGCAAAGAACTTTTCATCATCTCACCAATCCAGTTTACAGAATGGCTTCAGAAGCAACTGCGCAGCTACAGCTGAGCAGAGGTTAGTGGAGGTTAGTAGGACTTCTTAGACACTTTGTACAGAAAATGTTTGTGCCACAACTCAAGATGCCAGTCTCTAAACCATTCAGGTATCTGCTTAACTTAGCCCAGGTTTGGACAGGTGAGCCCCATCAGATGGGTAAGAAGAATGCTTCTGCTTGGAGGGGAACTAAGTATGCTCCAGGAGGAAAGCTTGAAGAGACTAGACTCTAAGGTGTGTCAGGGACAGGAAAAATTAAGAGAAAAGCAAGGACCTAACAAGGAAAGAGACTGCTAAGAGGAGAAGCGAGTTGAAAAGCTTTAGAGGTGATGGAGGAAACCCCATTTTTTTGTCACTCAGAAAACTGAGTTGGCTGACACTAAATTGAACCCATCTAGAAAGACACTGTGGAAATAGCAAAGTTGTTTATAAAATGTTTTTGTATCTATTCCTTTTTATCTTATTACCTTGAGTTTTTCTAATTTAAAAAGTTAATCTTAATTATAAGCTAATAAAAACCTGGAGTGGGGAGTAGTTGAGTAAGTGAGGGCTGTTGAGTTTAAAAGACTTTCCCCTTCAGACACTTCACTGCAGAAATAGGCTTGGGTAAATCCTTTTCAACCACCTTTCAGCCAACCTTTGTGTCATCACGTACTTCAGCAATAAACACAGTAACACATGCAAAGCAATACCTATGAATTCTTTGTGGACTCAGAATAATAAGAATAATTCCTGTTCTTACAGATCTCAGCATGAACTGGAGTAGACCTTAAATCTTCAGTAAAGTATGTTCAGGATACTCTGGAGAACATTTACTGTGATTCAGCGAAGTAAATATAATTAAAATTAAACTAACTTGTCAAAAGAAAGAACAAAGTACATTTTGTGATACAGTATCTTTGATTTAGTTAATATGAAAAGCTGCATATTCCACAGTGGTTCTCCAATTTATAATTAATTAGTGATTTTTATTGAATTTACTTTTACAAATATTTTGTTTTAAACAAAACCCAAGAGCTCTGTAGATTTCATTTGCATTTTGTTAATTTTCTTTCCATTCCCATGAAAAGCCATTCACTACTTGGCTCTGATAATTGTTCAAAGTATGTCATACAGGTTTTGAATTATATTTGGAGCCTATTTATGATAACTGGGCATTCATTTAGCCTTACTTATAACAATCAACATGTTGAAAAAATACATGCAGGTAGGCTTCATTAAAGAATGAGAGAAAGACTTCTTGAAATGTTATATATATCCTGAGTCTGACTATTCTGCAAAATTAAAAAAAAAAAAAATTACCATGGCTGGCATATTTTTCCACATTTACTTTCTATATGTAGATTGTTATGATTTAATTTTGACATATTTGTTTTTCCTATGACAGATTTGTATTCAATAGACAGATTAATTGAGCATGCATGTGTTTGAATTATAAATATTTTATACATTTCTTCACTGAACTTGGATACATATATTCTCTACAAAGAAGGAGAAGAATCAGTCTGATCACAATAAAAACCCTATTGTTTGGTCTTCAAATAACAGGGGAACAAAAACGTTTTCACTGCCACAGTTTATGCTTCTACAGTTTCTGAGAGGAGACAAATATCCACATCACCAAAATACATTTACATTCAATTTTGCTGAAAATCTTTTTAAAAAGCTTATGGATACAAAGACTAAAAATGATAAAAATAATCACAAGAGTTTCCCCAACAGATTTACACTTACGATTCTCATCATCTTAAGGGAATTTAAACTGGAGATATGCTGTTAAATTATCAGTGGACAGAAAAAGATGGTGAGAATATTTCCAGTGGAGAGCCAACACATTTTATGAGAATCAAAGCTGACAAGCTCACAAGTTGCAAAGAAGCATAACTTATTCTGTGAATATTATTCATCAGGTTGAAGCCTTTTTCAAAATATGCCAGGGGATAGTACAAGGTTGACAACTGCTCTCTGGGAAGTTTTATTTTGTCAAGAATTTCACAGATGTGATTATGCTGTGTAAGTTCAATATATTTTACCAGACTCCTTCAGGCATGTTTAACACTCTACTGAAAAATATATCAACAAAATTGGTGAAGTACTTCAACATATTCAGTGTCACTTAGATTAGGCTGACTGAGTAGTTGCAAGAGATTTAAAACTTCCTACTGAGTTATTTGGCACTATTTGCTTATTTGTTATTTGGCACTACCTGATTATTAAATGCAGTCCGTTACCATAACAGACTACCATATAATATATATTTACCCAGAAGGGTACACAAGAAAAAGCATTCTTTGCCCTTCACACTCAAGAAGTGAAAACTCTTCCTCAATGAATTATTCCACAAACAAACTTGGAACATAAGTACCAAAATTCATAAATTAAAAAAATGGAGTGAGTACCAAGAAAAAATGGAAAATACATTTGTTCTATGATTGAACTGGAAGGGAATTTATCAGGCAGAGAAAGTTGAGTAATTCAATAAAAAGATCTAAAACATGCTACAAATGAAGACCAGAAAATCTCTTCAGTCTATTCTAAGTTAACATGGAAGCAAACTTCTTCATCTTAGTAATCTCTTTAAGTGCCTAACGAGACACACCAAACAAGCACTTCCCCTGAGAGGTTACAGACAGCCACTAAGACAGTCACTTCCTTGACCAGTATCCCATCTCTGCCTGTGGCCAAAAGAAAATGAAAAACACTCAGAATATGTATCACACATAAAAATCAAATGCATTTTTTCCTCTTCTCTGCATAGAGCAGCAAAAACTTTGAACCATGAGATTATTCAAATGCAATACAAATAAGTTACACAAGCACAGTGATTGATATTTTCTTTAGTTATGTCTAAGGAATATCAATAAATTAATCAGCTGCAGCTGCATATATAATGCTTATACCTCTAATTTCAGGACTGCACCTATCCTGTCACATAAACCTTTCAATTTGTTCTTCGTGTTCCATTATGAAATAATTTTCCTTCTTTGCCTCCACACTCTTCAAAAACACTTTCCACAACCTCCATCTGTTTTTAAAAATGCTCTCTATAATTACCCAAGAGATAGCATTACGTGCCTCCTTTGTGGATTTTCAGTACTTGAGTGATCACACAAAGAAAAAAAAATTGATCACAGACAAACTCTTGCAACTATATGGAAGGAAGAATTTATAATTAAATTTTATTAGCTTTTACATTTGCAATAAATATGTATATATATTTCATATAGTGTGAAAATCAACAGAGGGCAACCTGCATTACAATTATAGATAAAATCAAGGAAGCTCTACATAAATTTCTCAAAGATAAATAGCTGTGCCCTCATACCAGGGCTTTTAAAATACTATATTCTAGGCTCTGTCTCTTGAAGTTTTCATTATATTCCAAAAGCTCATTATAGGTGAAACCACTATCTCATTGAAGACATTTGCTTGAACATGGCCTAGACCTATCCTAAGATGAAAAGATACAAATGTGGAAAAAGAAGGGAAAAACACACATAAAAAGCATTCTTTCTCAATTTTCTCTAAAAAGGAATTTATGGTGTCTCATTTTATAAACAGCTTCAGGATTAGACCAATCTCTCGTTGTAGGGACTGTCATATGAAACATAACATGTCACCAGATCTCAAACACTGAACTAAGGTTTTGGTTGCGTGTGTTTTTCAATGCATTCTTTTTCTGTTCCCACGTATGCATTCCAACCCTTTCACAGCTCAAGTCCTCTGATGTTTCAGTGGTGTGTTTATGAAATGCAGGGCAGTTAATCCAAATGGCCATTCCTGTTCTAAAAGTTAAAACCACCCATCTGGCACATAACTTGATGCCAACTGTTAAACACTGAACCAGCAGAGGCTCATGACAAAATGTTAATTCTCTTCATGTTTTGCATGAGAACAGTAGAATGAATATGGAGGCTATTAAAATGTGAAAATGATTGATGCATGCCTCATCAACAGCATCTCCTACTCTTAACTCCAGTCAATGATTCAAATAACGCCAAGCCAACATTTCAGGAAATGTGTACGGAATTTGGCAGCTACTTCAGCTTTCCGGCTCATTTTATGAGTAGTTTCACAAAAACCAAATCAGCTGGTGTCAAGAAGAATGCACTGAATCTTGCTCCTGCTTTACTAGTGGCAAAGGGAAAAATATTTATTTGATTCTCCAGAACTGCATCTTATGATAATAATTAAGAAACATTGCAGGGGTCTTTCTGAGAGTTTTAAATTCATTGATTAAATCTATAAATCTATCTATTGGAGTGAGGGCCCTGATGGCACCACCAACCCTGACTGTCCCTGCCCAACGCCCTGGGGCACCCCATATCCCAGGACCCCACATCAGCCCCTGGGGCCGTCAGCCCCTGTCCCAGCAATGCCACAGCAGGGCTGGTCTCCAGCTCCCCACAGCCCTGCCCAGCCATGAATCCTGTCGACCCTGGCCTACCCACAGGGCCAATGTCCCAGCCTGTCCTCAGCCTGTCCCCCGGGAGGTGCTCAACGCCCGGGGCTGGGGCTACCCCAGTGCCCCTGACTGCCCTGCTCCTGCCTGGGGGTGGGATGGGCCCTGGCTGCCAGGCCTTACCCGGCCACCCCACCATGGGGACCCCTGACACCCCCAGCTGCCAGGGAGCCCTGACACTTGACTAGCACATTCTTCAGTCAGTTAGTTCTTCTACCTTATTGATTAAGACAATTAATTAGCATATTAAAACTGCTAACTTATTACTATAAGCTGCCCTCCTTACCCATACATTCTACTGAGGACTTTCTTTGGTCAATCCAGCAAAAGATTTTATGAAAGAATCTAACAATATGATCCAGCGAGCATTTAACAGCGACTCTAGACAGCTGTTCTCAATTGCCACAGTTCTCATATAATGGAGATAGAAAATCTTCCCCTCTCGGTAAAGTGCTTGGAGATTGCCAGGTTAAAACAACCCTTCACGGGTATAAAATAAGAATAAATATTTAGTGACCTTTAATAATACAGCAGATCCTGTAGTCATACAGACTCCCTGTCTGAAAAAGAAAAGAGGTCTAAGTTCAAAAGACATAAAGACTCCTGGAAGGCCCTGAGGAGGACGGTTACAGGTGCAGAAGATTCGTTGCTGCTCTTGCTCCCTCCTCTTGTCCAATTAAAAAAAAAATAAATAAAATTAATCATTTGGTATAAGTTATGGTCCAGTGTTTTTTCTCATTTCAGTCTCAATGTGACAAAACCACTGTCACATGATTCTCAAAAAACAATAATTCATGTCAAAAATTAGAATTTTCCACCTGCAGGTCAGTCAATAGTCTGCTGGGTTTATATTTATCTTACAAATAGGCTGGGCTAGTGCTTAATATAAATATTAAGAATGAGTCTCAAAATCTCATATTCTGGTATGTACTGTCCTAGTCTTTCTTTAAATAAGAATATAAAGTCAGCTGACCAAAGGGCCATCTATCCTAGCAATCCTGTTTTCAACGGTGGCTGTAAACAGCAGATGGGAGAAATATAATAGGGCAAGCACATACGGTACTTCCCTTTCACTCTTCGAATCTCTGTTTATTTTCAACTCAGGGATTTCCAAAGCTGGATAAGGACTGCGAGAATTTTCTACATGTTAAGACAACATTCAGCCTGGATCATAGCACTGCTTTACAGCTTCTGTGCTGCAAAAGACAGTCCTTACAACTGATAATAATTGACTCAAAGAAAACTACTGTCTGTTTTTAAAGGATACTCCAGCTCGTGCCTTGCATTAAAAAAAAAAAGAAAAAGCAAATAATCAAAAACTAACTCTCAGGATAAAGCCTAATAATTTGACAGGGTGCTGAGGAATTCCACTGCAGAGAATGGGAGAAAAAAAAAAAGCCTACCCTCTATTTATCAAGAATTTGGTTAGATACAGCATTCTTTGCTTCAGGAACCCAGCCAAAACCATACTGCTACCAGAATCATTGCTTAGGCCTCCTCAGTGCAGTCAAAGCTCAGCTCTATGAGATGTATTCACACATACTTTTTTCCAGAGGCTCACATCTCTTTGTAATGCCCCAATTTCTGCTTCTGTTTCAGTAACTACAAATAGTGGTACTGCTACCGTACATCTATGGACAAGAAAACAGCATGATTTTAAAAAATAGTAATTTTCTTCCAGATCAAAATCTATGTTTCTGTCTCTATCCAATTTTAGGATGACACAAGGTCAATATTCCAAAACAAAAGACTCCATTCAGTTTCAATACTATTTCTTAATGCAATTCAAGGGATGACATACTATTTAATATGTATTTTCAAAATTCCCAAATGGAGACCAAAAATGTTGCTAAAACTGTCTGGAGCAAGGCTCTGTGAATCTGCACATGTCAGTCACTGAAAACTCCAGTTTCTACACAGAGTTTATGAAATCATTGAAATTCCACAATGCCACTGAGTCCTGCCAGCAAAAACTGAGTCTCTACATCAAGTTCTGCAATTGACATGACATGGCCCCCCACAACATCCTTCTCTCTAAATTGGAGAGCTATGGATTTGATGGGTGGACTGTTCGGTGGATAAGGAATTGGTTGGATGGTCACATCCAGAGGGTAGTGGTCAACGGCTTGATGTCCAAGTGGAGACCGGTGACGAGTGGTGTCCCTCAGGGGTCCATACTGAGACCAGTGCTGTTTAATACATTCACCAATGACCTAGACAGCGAAATTGAGTGTACCCTCAGCAAGCTTGCGGATGACACCAAGCTGAGTGGTGCGGTTGTTATGCCAGAAGGATGGGATGTCATCCAAAGAGACCTGGACAAGCCAGAGAGGTGGGCCTGTGTGACCCTCATGAGGTTCAACAAGGCCAAGTGCAAGGTCCTGCTCCTGGGTCAGAGTAACCCCCTGTATCAATACAGGCT
>NW_009260610.1:169695-173071 GCF_000687185.1 Egretta garzetta
CAACCTGATCTAGTTAGCGGTGTCCCTGCTCACTGCAGGGGGGGAGGTTGGACTAGATGACCTCGAGGGGTCCCTTCCAACCGAAAACATTCTATGATTCTATGAAATGAATAATTGTTATTTTTCTTCATCAAATAAAGATGATAGCATAAAACCCAGGGATTTTAAGTTGTCAAATACCTACTGAGAAAAGTGGAAGATAAGATAAACATCACAAAACATTGTGGCAAAAATTTGTAAGTGTACATTTTTCATTCTACAGTATGTGAAAACTTCTCTGTCTTATGGAGCTCCTAGAAAAATAATTTATATAATGTATATTTAAGGCATAGATTTTTTGATACCTAAATTAAATACAGATAAGAAGATGATGATGATGATGATGATGATGATGATTATTATTATTATTAATGATAATAATAATAATAATAGCTAGGAAAAGCTGTTAAAATAATATTCATAGTTCAATGCAGTCTTAAACAAAGAAATTGCTACTCTGCCTCCATAATATCTCTCTCATCGTCACTGGCAGCTGGAAGACCAGCAGGTTTTCATCTATTATCATTAGTTACTGGGCTTGATGATGATTACTGTGCCACTTGAGTCTGGGATCAAATAATTAGTACTTGTAACTGAGAATGTGAGCCTTATCACAGCTTCTGCCATTCTCATGATAATTGCAATGTAAAGATAAAAATGTGTTCTGTGTGATTGTATTTAGTCTGAAGTTTGTACTGAAAGTCCTGATGGAGAACCATGCCAAGATCCCTGAAAAATTAGTGAGACATTCCTAAAAGTGATCCGTTATTAAAATGAGTGGGTTTAGTACAATTAATAATGCACACAGATTCATAACCTGTTAAAACCACCCTATGCCAAATCGTCCAAACCTGCAAAAAGGCAAAGTTCGCCTGGGACTGTATCTTCTCTAACAGATTTAAAAATATTAGTTCTTTATAGTGTGTGCTATCATCTCATAGAATCATAGAATCACTTTGGTTGGAAAAGACCTTTGAGATCATCGAGTCCAACCTTTAACCTAACCCTGACATCCCACCACTAAACCATGTCCCTAAGCACCTCATCTATCCTTCTTTTAAATGCCTCCAGGGAGGAGGACTCTACCACCTCCCTGGGCAGCCCATTCCAGAGCCTGACAACCCTTTCGGTGAAGAAGTTTTTCCTAATATCTAGCCTAAACCTGCCCTGGCGCAGCTTCAAACCATTCCCCCTCGTCCTATCATCTGTTACCAGGGAGAAGAGGCCGACCCCCACCTCCCTACAACCTCCTTTCAGGCAGTTGTAGAGGGCGATCAGGTCTCCCCTCAGCCTCCTCTTCTCCAGACTAAATAACCCCAGTTCCCTCAGCCGCTCCTTGTATGACTTGTGTTCCATACCCTTCTCCAGAATATCAGCGTTGTCCTCACCTTACAGTCACCTGCAGAAGGACAGAGGGCATATTTACCAAGATCCCACCAATGCTGCTTTGGACTCTCTGCACTGGGTGTGTGTCCTCCATGGCCTGCTGAGACTCTGCCTTGGAACTGCCCAGACTGAGAAGACCCACGAGGGAGAATTACACTAAATGTCTCACAGAGTTTGCCACAGAGTTTGCCAACTGTTCTTCCTCCATATGTTGCCTCTCATATTGTTTCTATGTGTTCATGAATGTCTATGAATCATGTCAGGAGGAACCTCAAGTTTCAATTGCTCCCTATCCATACTTCTGGGAAACAAACATAACATGCAAGGAAGAAACACAGCAACAAATACAGATAGTATGAATACTTCAAAAGAACAGCTATTAAAATATCCTGTAATTATTCCTTAAAGACAAAAATGCAGATTTAAAGCTCTGAAGAAAAGAACATGTGTCTCTAACATTTACAATGAACAGACTTTTCCAGTATATATATAATTTGAGAAATTTATTTCATGTTATTAACATTGAATTAAGTGTATATTATTATATATTATTATTTTTAGAATATTTTCACCAAACTTTTACTGCTCTATCAATAAGCAGGGATTTCTTCAAATTAAGAAGGGTAAATTTCAGCAAACTTTAAAGTATTAATAATTTCAACTTTGATTCTGGGCACAGACTTAAAGAACATTTTAATAACTACCATAAAACAATTATTGTTTGGTTTATAAGGTGTAATTCATTACGTAGCAATATTTATCACATCTACATCTAATAACTTTATTCCTACATAGAAAAATTAGTGAACTGTGGCCAGTTCAATTTTATTAATTGGAACACAGCCAGAGTGCCGCAGTTCTGAGAGTTACATTATGGAAAGTGATAATCACTGAATGGCAAAGGTTCTGGTAAGAAAATTCTATTAAAAATACACAATCCACTGGAGTATGAAATTTTCATATGGTTATCACATTTATGGCTCCAAATTTTCAGGAAAGACAAGGGAAAAAAAAAAAGAAAAAGCAATACTTTTATTTGGAAATGACAACTTTTTCTTTGGGTCAGGTATGAGTAAGATTTTTTTTTTTTTTTTTAATGACAGAATCATGCTATTAAAATATGTTTAAATAAAATAAGTAAAATCTTGCTTTGGATTAGAAAATGTCTAAGAGACAAAACTTCTCCCCCCCCCAAAAAAAAATTGTAAGAATGAGGATCTGGATAGTGATATGAAGCTGGAGCCTGAAGTTTAAGTGAATTCCTGCAGCCCATAAAGTAGAAGAGACAAAATGTTGAATCCTGGAATGGGCAATGGTTTGTCTAAGAGACAATGCATCAGGGAAATGATAATAATAATTTTGGTGACCATCATAACAGGACAAGCAACCTACGTGTTTTTTTAAGATGGTGGTTGAGTTTATACACTATTAGAGGACATAAACCCACACATTATGTTTTTACAGTTGGGTAAGCAAAAGACATTTAATCTTCCATAAACTTAGAAGGAGATGGAAGAGGACAGAGAGTGAGCATTACTCTCTTCAACTGAGCCAACACTTGCTATTAGGGCACTCATTAAAAATATGGAAGACTGATTCTGGCACCACATCAAATGTTACAGAGCTGTAAACCTCTCTCTCAAATACTGTGCTGTTTTTTCATGAAAACATTTGGATGTTATCAGATCTGAAATGGAATCAGATGTCCAAACCTCCATATTTTTTGCAAAATGGAATTTCTGGGTTTCAGTTGTTACTACTGATTGCATGACTTCCATTGACAATTTTGACAGAATTGACAGTCTTGAGAAACATTTATATTGTGTAAAACAAGTATTTTCCAAGAGAAAATTACTCCACCAGATATGATTAATTCGCTTTAACATTACTCATACACATTACTTTGTTTTTAACAAGAAAGCACAAGATAGCTGATTCCGTTATTAGAAGC
>NW_009260610.1:173091-194339 GCF_000687185.1 Egretta garzetta
GATCGATGTATTTAAATTTCTGCACAATTCATTCTAAACCAACAATATTTGTCTTGGCAAAACTGCCTCATAACAAAAGGCACATTGTAATTTAACTGCCTCGGATCAAATGAAGCTAGTGACACCACCATTCTCATTACGGTATGTTCCCATTTTATCTTAATCTGTTTCTAAATAGTGATGAATTTATTAATCTCTTCCAAATATTTCTCACTTCCAAGATATGGCCATGCCTTAGTGTCAAATGAGAATGAAGCCAAATATCCGTACTTAAACCAAAGCTGTTGAAGTATCATACAATAGCATATGTGCAGGTGCAGATTTGATACAGAATCCCATTTGCCACAGTTTTCTTAAACATAATCCTTAGCATTCAAGAGCTGCAAAAGTTGGATCATGCTCTAGTAGATTTTTTTTTTTAATTCTTTGGCACAGCAGTATTACAAAATATTGTGGATTTAAATACATTTGTATAGAGACATTCAGGTCGTGTCAGTTTTAATCACCACAGTTTCTAGTTACTATTAAAATCTCTATTATAGCTGTATTTTTGTTATTATTGGTAATTCAAGTTAAAAAGCAATTTTCACTTATTATTCTTAGACTTCTCAGGGCATATTTTGGAAAGTTAGCATTCTATATAAATGCTCTATATGCATCATCTAAAAATTGAAGTAAAATATCTAATCTCATGCCAAGTCGTTGAACAGTTCAGAATACAGATATCCGACAACAGGGTCTTCACTTCAAGGTTATGAGTTCAAATTCAACGTGGGGCAGAAAAGCTAAAGATATTACCAGGTGCTAAACTCTCCGTGACTTGTATTAAATGAAGTTCACAGCTTTTAGAGTATTATGATACTCAGGTCTGGCTCCAGATTCAGTACAGGCCACAAAGCTTTACAGAGTAATTGTTGCATGAAACCTATGAATTGTATGAGGCAAAGAATTTCTTTTGGAAAGTCATTCTTCTTGGTTTACGTTACTCCACTGCAATGTCCCCTTCACAATCAAAAATGTGTCAGTGCCCATTTCAGTAACAGAATGTTACAAAACACATTAAAAAAACCACCAAAGCCTTTCAGTAGAGATGGTGATGTAAAGGAATGCACTTGCCCTATGCAGATGGAGTAGCGCTCGCAAAAAGAAAAGTACTATTTGTGAATAAAACACAAAGAGAAAAATACATAAGAAAAGGGGTCTGGAACCAAGTTGCACAGAACCAGCTTCCTGGGCTTTATACATTTGTTTTAGACCTACCTCTTCCCATCACTTCTTATTGAAGAGAATATACTTATTTTGCTTTTTCTTTCAGTGTTTGCTGTTGATATTCTTTTCTTGTTACAAATAAATCATTGTGTTTTTAATTAAAGAAATATATTTCAAGTTGTATAGTTGAATCCCAGACTATTAATCAACAATGTAGAATGCTATCTTTTGACTGCAAAATAGAGCACAAACTGCATGAAGTGTTTCATTTTAATGCTCTATAAGTAGTGGCTAATACTTCAGCTATATAAAATGAGTTACTGATATTTCAGTGCACTCCTACTTGGAGTGCAGAAAGCTTCATTTTTTTTCATTTGTATATAATTGGGCTCTATATTTTAATTGTTTGCTCTACAAAGAAGGTAGAAAGTAGAGATAAAAACATAAACTTTCTCCTGTATCCTTGTCATTTAATTACCATCATTTCACAGTCTAAAGTACAATGCTTTTCTCAACCACCTAATTAATGAAGTTCCTGTGTAACTGACTGCAAGGACATGATTGAAGACCAGTAACTTGTTCATCATTTTAAAATATTAGTGGAAAGCAAAGTATGTGAACTTTACAGAATAGGCAACACTAATGTGTGGTATATTCAGAATATCTTTTGTCTCAGAACCAAAAAAAAAAAATAAATAAATGTTTTTACTCAGTAGATTTGACGTATGCCTGCATCTATAAGACTCACTTGTTCATCTTACTAAATAAAGTTGTGTAAGTGTTTTTTTCTAGGTTTTCAAAGTTTTTGAAGTACTTAATTCCAGCACATGTAGAAGAGAGTAAAGAAGACTCCATCCTTCATTGTGCATTATTATTTTGATTGATCACTTGCCAGTAATTTAACACTATACAAACCAGTGGATAGCAAAGGAATTGAATACGTGGCATTGATTGAACGCTTTGAAAATGGTACTTTTCTTCTCCCCAACATTCTGAATGCTAATATATAGAAAATAAAATCTTAGCTTAAAGCTCCAGCCTCAGGCTGCATCTTCAGAGACAGCAATTACAATCTCTTTGTAAACTGAAAAATTTCAAATACACGTTTGAAGAAGAACAGAAAGTAGAAGCACAGTTTAAAGCTTCAAAGAATTTCTTGTTCAGTTCACTTACTTTTATCGTACTTATTATTTTGAGGAGGAATTTATCTGTTGGATTTCAAATTTTCAAGCATGATTTTCTACCTTCCTACATGATTTCCATTTTTTCTCTTCTACTAGGGGATTAAAATAAATTACTGTAGGTTTTTTTCCAGTGGATTTTAGACTTAACTGCATTGCAAACAAATGTTACCAGTTATCTTCTCTATGCAGCTGGTTGGTTTTCTTCTTCTAGATTCCTAATATGCAGTCTCACAGACAAAAGACCAACATCCTTACTTGCTCCTCCTTCTTACTATATGCTGCTGGTCCATCTGAATGAAAATATTTCAGTGTATGAAAAATACGTTTTTGACATGCCAACAGCAATTTTTTAAAAAATTATAAATTCTTAGAATTCCACAGTTTGAATTTAAAAAAATGAAAAAGGTCTCATCTGATGAAGTATCCTTTTAAAGTTCACAACTCATGTATCAAATCAGTTTTCATGAATTTGAAAAAAAAAAAATCACCTTTTTGCTCAAAATAAACATGATAGACTTCAGTTAAAAGAATTTTTCAGAGAGTTATGCGTGCCTGTAAAGAGATGCTTATAATAAAAGTGCCTCTCAGCTACAGTGGTTATTGCGTACTTAAGCACATCTCCTACTTCATTTGATTTGCAGCCAATATCCTGATATAAAACCAATCGTCCTTCTATGATTTTCTTCTACTAAACCGTTGTTTGTTTGTTTTGATGACTGTAAGTAGTAGTGCACATGACAGGGCTGATAAGGAATCCAAATTTATGCCAGCCTGTTTCTACATCCTGTTTACATAACCCCCTGTTAACTCCTTTGGAAGCTGATACAGCTGCAAGAAAGATATTATATAGTTCATTATGTCTTAAAAGAGCTTGTCTGACTAGATCGGTTCGCCCTGGCAGTACTTCTGAAAAACAGCTTTATGGATAAGGACTTCAAAGTCAAGTTCTCGTGAACGTTCTCATTTCAGGAACCTTAATGAAGCATCACAACTACGGCAGTTTGCATGTTTCTGTTTTATCATTTCATTTTCCCGTACCCAATGACTGCCCACTTGAACAACCACGGTGCATTTAAAATTCATAAATGTATGTTAACATAGCACTAGCGATGAAGTTCTTTTGCCTGACACTGAGGGCAGAAGACAGGAGCCGGAAAAGGCTTTGCAGTTACAACAGGACAAGATTTGGATTAGAAGAAACTCAAAAGCAAGATGTGCTGTTAACTCTTGAAGAACATTTTTTATGAAATTCCCTTATCATCGCTTCAGAAACATTCTCTAAATTATGAGAACACATATGATTTTGCATTCTCACGTTTTATTACTCATTGATATCAGAAACTCAACAAGTCTCATTCCCTTATCATCACTTCAGAAACATTCTCTAAATTATGAGAACACACATGATTTTGCATTCTCACGTTCTATTACTCATTGATATCAGAAACTCAACAAGTCTGATGCTTTAACATTAACGGAAGGGATTACCTCATTGCATTTTGTCTAATCTTAATTTTCTTCTGTTTAACTTCAAAGTTAGCTATTTGTTTTGCTTTGATATTATTGTTTCTGTTTTTCTTTGTCTTGTTTACCTCTTCTTTTAACTTTGAGTTCCCCTGAGGGGTTGATTAGCAATGTGCAATTTAATGGGGAAAATGACTACTTTCTTGCCTTGCAAGATTTAGAAATGGCAATTATAAAGAGTTCCCATTCCAGCTTTTGCTCTGAAGCCAAGTCTTTGAAACAAAACTCACACTGCCTATCTTCAGCAATATTGTTTTGCAAGCTCTCCAACAAGCCAGTTCTAATAAAATCCACAGTAAGGCCAACATTTTTTGCTTTCTGTTCATACAGGAACACAAATTTGCTTTTCATCTCTCAAAAACTCTGTGTCTTAACAGATTTTAGACTAATTGTTTCAGGCTGCCTGACGGCCACGGTTTGTGTGTTGCCTGATCTGTTACATTTGCTGCCAAATCCACTGTTCAACCATGCTTATACGTCTCAGTAGTGTTCTTTAGGACACATTGCAGAGGATGATAAACTTTATTCTTTGCATTACCACAAATAGACATATTCTTCCTTAGCTTCTTAACAACCACATAGTATCTGCAGATATACTGACGATCCACATACAAGTATATGTGATATACATTGTTTCATTTTATAGCATTAATGATACCCAGTTTATCAGATGGAGAACATTTTCCTACAATGATGACATTTTTTAGGGCATCTTAATATGTGTGTGTAGCTTTCTGCTCTCTTCTAAACGTCTCTGTGCTTCTTATTTGAATTTCCTGATATTTTCACATTTCCTTGAGCTTGTTTTCAGTCATGGTTTGACAGGCAAGTTTTAAAAAACAGCAGATCGTGTAATATCTTTCAGGTTCTTGAACAGGAAAAACATCTCAGGGAGAAGCAATGGATGGACTCTCCAAGAAGATGTGGAAGATGCATCTCCAGCAGTAGTTGGGGAACTCCAATAGGACCCAAAGGGATAACATAAGGATAGGGATTCTAACAGTGTATGTTCATTCTCAAAATCTCCATATGACCTAAATGGACCTAAATTTCAAAACAACTTCTATTATATGAAAATGCTAATATGAGAATGCTCTCAGTGAAGGATCTCTGGTCAGTGAATGCACTGTTGAGATAAAGAGCACCATTTGGCCTAAAGAGCAACCTGTGAGGGATACTAAGGCACTTGATAGTCTCAACAAACTAAATGGACAGGAGTAATGTCCTGTATATACCACACAGAGGCTAACTGAAAAAGCACCATAGATAGACTATATCACTTCCAAATAAATCCCTGATACTTTTGAGATTGACACAGGTCTAGAGAAGGAAAAGAGTAAATAAAATGGGCTAGGGACTAATCCCTGGTTCTCAGGCTGGCCACACAGACATTTTTATTCACTTGCCAGAATTACTTTGATCCTAAAAATAGTACAGTAGCATCTAAAGTGCCTATTGGGAACAGATAATAGCATATGCTGTTGACTCAAGCCACTCCTGAGAACTGCCTGGGAGATTGCTAGGTTGGAGCAGATAAAACCTATGCCAGAGAGTATGCTAGCAATAAAAATGCATGGATGACTGCTTAGGAGCGCTTGAGCCTTTGCCATTGCCCTATTCCATTCACTTGTAAACACACAAGCTAGGTGACCAATACTGAGGCACTGAAGTTGTCTTACTGAAAACAGCAGTACCAAATAACATACAGCATGATCTTTGTATGCCTCCTATGATGCACATGCTTATACAAGACTCAGCAGGACTCAGCTGCAGTACTGAAGTCAGAGTGAGGAGTCTTTAGAAAAGTATTTCTTGGCACAAATTTCACCTCTTTTTATAGAAGCACTAGCTGGGGTCACAGTTTTTGCATGTCAAGACAAGTGCTACTTTTCACATGAGGACTTAAGTCACACAGCCTTATGCAGATCTAGCACATAAACTATAACTGTAAAGACACAAGAATTGATAAAGCTGAGGTTGACAGGGACCATCCTAGCTAGAACGTTATCCATGGAATTGCTGAAGTTTGATTTGAAGCTGTTCTCAGTATATAATCCCACAAAAAAAACCCAAGAAAAGACTGGAAAAAAGCTTTTGTAGTATTCTAATTTATCTTAAAGAGCTTTACTGTTAAAACATTAAATAAAGATGCAGAATTTCCTCAGATAAAAATACATTTAGGTAAATACATCAACCAATTCTACCTCAAACACATAATTTAACTTTAAGAGTGAAGTTCTAACAAGGTTTCTCCATAGCAGAAGCCTCCAAGAATACATGCACACAGTCACCGCATATGCCTTGAAAGTGCAAGCCCAGGATGGTATCAGAGGCCTGAAAGACTAAAGTACAAATTGCAAATAGCAAGTTACAGTCCCCAGGATTTAATTCTTAGGAAAGAGACCAAAAGAGCATATATCCAACGCAGATGAGCTATACCATACACATTCAGAACACAAAGGATATAACAGGAGGTATAAGACAGTCACAACCCCAATAAGAACAAGAACAAGAACAAAGCAAGCAATGAAAGATAAGAATTGTTTCATTATTGTCTCCCTGATTAAGGATGTTGTTGCTGGTCAACACTGCAACTTCAATGACAGCAACGTATATTCCTTCTCTCCTCTTTTGATGGAGAAAGGTCATTGCTTATCATTTGCTGATCACCAGACATTGTTACTGTGGCCTCAGTAATCATATATAAATATTGTTACTATATAACTGGGTTAAGTAACTAAGATTGTAAGAAGCGGGTTTTGTGTGCGTGCATGTGCGTGCTCATGTGTGTTTCTATTTTCTGCTCCATCCTTCCCACATTACAAGAAGATTGACACTGCAGCACAGAGCCAGAGTAAACTCAAATGTGACATCTAGAGACTTCTAAGAGACTTCTAAGATGGGCAAGTACCTTCTTTTGGAGGTATCTAATGTTCTCAATTTATTAGAAACAGAACTTAGACAATTAGCTCAGGTTAGACACCTAGTTTTTAGATGGTTACAATTTGGAAAAATGTACCATGCTCCTAACATAGCCTTAATTTATTGATAGAGCAGCTACCCAAAACAGGAACTACTTCCACCCAAGAGCTTCATGGCTAGCCATACAAAGCTCTATAAAGGAGAGAAAACTCCATAAAGGAATACAAACTTAGAGAGCATTCTGAAACAAATGCACTGAAAACTATGCTGATAAAAACAGAATGAGGTTGAGGTGATATCTGCTATTTAACTTAGATACTATAAAAAAATCAAGAACATTTCTATAGTTCCATCTCATTTTACCATGCATTGAAAAGAAAGGGACTTTACTCTGGGGGTTTTTTAGTGCTTTATGTTTTCAGGAAGGATGGATAAAGACCCTTAGGATGACTGTGACCTAATATCCTCTGGGGATATTAGATTACAGAGAGAGATTCTCATCTTGCTTTCAGATGTGAAGCTGAGTGTCCCATCAGTCCACATGACTCCAGGAGCTGGAAAAAAAAGCCTACTATCTAGTTTCTTCTCCAAGTGCTGCTTGAAAAGTACTTTGGCCTGGGTTTCTTTTTGCTCAGAATTATGGCATTCATTATCTTAGAACTTTACCTTACTGTTTTAGGTCAGATCTAACATTGCAAGAGTACTCAGGCAAGTAGCAATTGTTTTGGACCCTAAAACAATAGTGGGAATCCAGGCAATAGAAGAAAATTAAATCTGTGGGAACTGAGACATGAATTGGAGTGGACCCAGTGTTTCACTACAGATGTGTAGAACTGCTGTTCTACATGTTTTCTAGGCCTCATAATTCGTACTGTGCCTATTATCACTAGTGGCAAAGCTGTAGTGGTGAAGCTTTCCCTATAGAAAACAATGCCACAGTATCTAAAACACAGCCACATCTGTTCATTTATAAAGGTATTTCTACTCTACTTATCTCAGTTGCATCATTTATACAACAGATCTGTTAAAATTTATAACCCTTCTACTCAATAAATAGTGGAGGTTGTATGAAATTATTCCAGTCAGAAACTGATGGGAAATTCAATACTGTAAACTCATTCAACTGAAAACCTGAATTTCAAATCGTACAGCAAAATTTATTACAATGAGATCTGCAGCATTTCTTCTATTTATTTTTACCATTTCTATGCAAGTATCCTCTTCAATCAATGCAACAATTTGACTTTGGCCTGTTTCAGTAGCAAAATGGTTTTTACTCTTAGGAAACTTCCTTGCCATACTCAGTACCTATCTTCTATCTTCTACCACGTCTGCCCCTTGGAAATTTCTGTAGTGTCTCTAATTTTCTTGGCTTCCCTGTGAATCAGGTACTGCTTGTGTTTTTCCAATTTTTGTAATGAGATACAGTGAATCAACAAGTTCTACTGGAAAGCCAGCAGTATTTTAATATGCATTTTCCATGAAAATGAAATAATGCACAGGCTGGAAAAAAATGGCAAATTTTTTAGACATACTGAGTGTACAGTTTCGCATAACTTAGGGACACGTTTCCCACATACAGATCCTCACTTCTTCTCTGCTAACTTGCCTTAGTCTTTCCAATATAATCACTCAGCTATAATCATGTTAAATGTTTAATAAAGGAAAGTATTTAGTAACTATTCAGGAAATTATCACCACTGGAAGTTTTTAGGCAAAAGCTTACAGCTGTTAACCTGCACAGAACTCACTATTATCTTGTTAAGACTTGTAAGTAAGAAAATACTAAAAGAAAATAAAAATGAAATAATCTATCCTGCTCATTTCATTCTTGAAATGTAAACTTTTGTGTGCATTCCCCAGCACGATAACTATAATCTGGTGCAGACTCAACAGGTGGTTCGTAAGGATTTTGTGACATTGCAACTGCCCATACTTCACATCTAATCTCTTTTTAAGGCATTGTCTTTTTGAGCTTACATTTTTATTAATGTCTTTGGGCTATTTGTTCCCACAGTTTTACAAAATACCTTTAGGAAAATTGCTATCCATCCACAGGTACTATTCTATGGTCTAGGCATGCACACTGAGTGGAACTAGATCTGAAAATGTGCCAGGATATATTTCCAGTGCTTGTACTCATTCCTTATGCTGTCTAATTTTCATTACTAATTGATTTCTTATCACAGAGCAGTGGTAGAATATTTCTGATTATGTTATCTGGAAAACACAAAAATATGTTCTTCCAGGCACTATGTCATTTAGGAAAATTTGACTTCCTGACATAATAACAAACAAATATATTAGGAACAGTATTAATGCAGATATTTCTTCAAATAAAAGCTAATAGATTTCTTCTCCAAACATACCGAGGTTCAATAAAAATGTATATGCTATTTTCAATCTGCCTTTGATAAGGAGTGACAAAAATAGGGAAGAGGATAGTTTTAACATAGGGTGGCATTACACAGTCATGAGTTCATTCTTAATTAAATAGACTAGCAAAAAAAACAATTCTAAGCTGTTAGGAACTTAAACTCTGCAACTGAGCATCTCCTTTTCTTCTTACAAAATAAATATATTTAGCTCACATATGGAATTCTCAGAAATTCTGTTTTTAATTGAATATTATTCTCACCAACTTTTAATCTGAACTTCAATGGAAGCAGAAAGTAGGCAAGGTTGAATGCTTTTGAAAATTTTATCTCATGTGTGTACACATATCCCAGCATTGTCTGGTAAAAGACAAGGGTAGAAATAAAAGCCTTTATTTATATTATCTTTTGAAAAACACTTCTTATATTAGTTGGTGGTGAATTAATCTTCCCTCAGATATAAAAAAATTCTTGGTTGGTAAAGAAGCAAGGAGCAGAAGAACTATACAGCAAAATGCTTGACTAATTGCACTAGGCCTATCAGGTATGTAGCAATCTTAACCAATATAGAACATAAGGGTTTGGGGGGCACAGAGGGGATACTATTATGTACAAAAAGAGTGAGAAATAGGTCAATGTATGTTGGATGAGAAATCTGACTTCATTAGATTAGGAGTATTGTAAACATCACAGAAATAGCATGAGAAAGGAGTACAGTTAAGTGCAAATCCTACTGTAGATAAAGTTTCTAAATCATAAGAAAGCCTGTCTATATATAAGCCATTTAATAAGACCTACGTAATCTCTACATAAGTCAGTTTCTCCTTTTATGACTCAGACTGCCAGAGCATAAAATGACTCAAAAATTGTTTTACAACCAGAAATCTAATTGCTTAACAAGTTACCAAATGTGAAGCAGATCTAAGACAACTGAATCAAATGACAACAATGAGACTCAGAGCTATATTTCAATAGCCTGTGAAACCAACCGCTAAATCAGTAAGAATAAATGTAGATTTTTAAGACTACAGCATGCAAAACAAAGATCAAAGAGCAAAGAAAATGTGTACCAATTATACTGTTTATATTTCTCAGGATGACTCTCTTCCCATTTTTCAACAATAACAGAAAAAATGGGAAGCAAAGTATTGTGACCAATGTAATGCCGTCTTCAGAGTTCATAAACCATTTATTGTAATTATCAGGGCTGCTAGGAATAACTGCAATAGTGAAATCCATCAGGAGTCATTCTGTATTTCACCCCTTTTCCCTTCGCTTAGAATGAGCACACTGTCGTCTTACTGCTGCAAATCAGATTGTTGTGTTTGGCCTTCATCCTTGTGCTTTTCCCTTGGCTTAGAATGCTTACTGCTACAAATCAGATTGTTGTGTTTGGCCTTCATCCTTGCTTTCATAGAAACAGGGTACCCTTGCCTTTGATGTCATTACCCCAAAAGATTGCTGCTTGCATTAAATTCTATTTCTTTTTTTTCTGATTAAAGATGTTACATTTTCTCAAATGACGGTAAATCTAATTCAGAAGACACTGAGCTGACATTAAAATGTTCTGATTAGAAACCGCCTATTATAGAACTAAGAAGACATTAAGGATTACCAGTTGTTTGGTTACATACCCTGAAAGTAGTCTTAATCCTCTATTCAAAACTGAATCTACTATTTACAAATGAAGATGAGAAACTCGCTATTCAAGTAAAGTTCTAAAACTCAATAGGATTTTCATGCTCAATTATAGAAAGACGTTTTCTTTTGAATTTTATCTGGCTAAAATATGGATCCTCAATCACTCTAGCAAAATTGGGGGATGTGCTCTCAAGGTTATTATCTATACTAACAGCAAGTACATAAGCACTATCAAACGGACAAAGAATAACTGGATATAGAGAACTGTGTAAGACGAAGGAGAGAGACAAACACAAGAAACAAATCTCAGATCTACAGAAGGAATTGTTAGTTTAACTAGAACAAAATTAGACTTTTATTAGTATGAAAACATTTTTGGTTAGTGTTCTGATTAGACTGTAGTTTCAACACGAGGCCAAATGCCAGAATTGCTAGACTACACTTTCTGGGTGAAGAATCAAATAACATAGAATAGTCTCTGCTACAATCATACTGAATTATTTTACAATTTTTCTTCTCTTTAATGATTAAGGTGCATTATATTATATGTTTTCCATTTCCCCACATTTTCATTATTTGGATTTTCTAAGAAGTGGTAAAACATTGAAATATATTCTGCTCATAGCATGTATGAGTATTCATCTCACAGAACTCCACTAAAATTTTTCAAAGTGATGAACAAGTAACAATGGACCAGTAAGTAAGATGCTGTACAGAAAGGAATACAAATATAGAAAAAAAGCAATATATTATCTGTACATATACTGAAGAACCAATCTGTTTTAAATGCTAAACGAACCACCAGAGTAACTGTCAAAGACATTTGTCAACTAGGACTTTAAACCAATGTCTTAAACACTGCGTACAAACAACTGTATATAAGATTAGTCCCTATCTTCCCTTAACTCAATGACAAAAATAGTAACTTTCTTTAGTTGTCTGTATTCATCTGAAAATCCAAAAATGTATTTCAAAGTTGTTCTTACAGATCTGTTTATGCCTCATTTCCTTTTATCTTCCTTTATTTTTGTGCAGACCTATTGAAAACGCAGTTTGGCTGTCAATTTTGAAATACCTGCTGTTTCTTAATGTGTTTAGAAATTTTAAAAAAGGTGTTGTTTTCACAGTCTATTCTTATATACAAATGGAAAAGAAATTTTAAGTCAACATTTCTATCACTGAGGTATTTTCTGAAGCTTTTAAGGAGCAATTCCTAAAACAAAATCTGCTGAAAGAACAAAATCATGCTGTGAGCAATAGCAAAGCTTTCCTAAAGTTCTCAGTACCTAATTCTATCAATCACCTGACCATCGGGTAACGTCACCTCATGTTCTGCAAAAATGTTCAACAGTGAAGTACCTGGACACTGTTGTCATTTAACATCTCATCAAACTACCCCGAATAGGATGAATGAAAACATTCTGCTTTTTCTTCATCCTGCATATAGCATATAAATCTAGTTGTTGAAAAGCCACTTCATTGCTATGCCACCATATGTTTCCCAGCAGGAGAGGCTGGAGAAATGAACTCGCATTTGAAAAGATTCAAGCCTTCTGTTTAACTTAAGGTTTTGTTCTCCGAAGAAGGGTAGTGGTTTTGGAAATGAAGCTTTGTTTATGCGTGTACAGTGTTTTGGCACCAGCCAAAAAAGGTTTCATCAAAACTGACATCTCTTTTCTGAGGCTCAATAAATGAAATAGAAAACAAAAAAGCTATAGTTTTACTCTGTAAAAGTATCTTTAACTAACTTTACTGTTTGCTGTCAGCGTATAATAGTTGACATCATGATACCGGCAACTCATCAACATCTCAGGAGAAGTGATATGGGTGATACACAGTCCTTTTGTATGGACCTTCTATGTGAAATTCTAAAACTCAAATATCATTCCACACAGAAAAAAAAGACGTTTCCAGCCATCCCAACTTCAACTATACTAAGAAAAAATGTATTATGAAATGTATGTGAAAATCAATAATACAGCACTTTAGGATGCCTTCTGTTACTCATTTACATAGATAACTAATTGAATTTCATGCTGCCACAAATTTTCAGAAGGTCACAGATTGAAAAATTCAAACCTATGAAGAACTCTAGAAGTTGTCAAGTTTGAAGCTGGAGATTTTGGCAGCCAGGATGGGTGCAGCTGGAGCTCTGGCTACCTGACAAGTTGTGATAAATAGCTTAGACACTTAAGACACCAAGGCTTTAAGGAGGAAATAGCTCTTTTTCTTTCCAATATGAACTTGGGAAAGGGTGCTCTGGATGGGAGCCAGCTCTCCTACTGTATTCTTCTGAAAAATCCACCTAACCACATTTTTGCCTAACCACTTCAGTTTAATTTAATTATTATTGTTCATAGCTCAGCAATGCTTGAAGCTCTCCGCTAAAATTGGGGCTACTTTTTACTAGACTCTGCTCAGAGGAAAAAAAAAAATACAAAAAGAGCCTGCAATAGATAAGGCTGATGAGAAAATACAAGGCACAGAGAAAAGTCACCAAAAGGCAAACGGCAGAGTGAATTTCCAGCTTTCCTAGATAACGTTACTGTTCTTATGCCCATGCTACTTATTCCATTCTAAAAGGATAATGTTGACATTTCAAAAAGATAACAATTTGGAATCATAGTTCATATGACTACATATAAATGAGGAATTTCTCCTCCCTCCATCTCAGAAATAATATGTCAAGCTGCCTGAATGATAACAAGGACAGCAGTACATGACCATAGCTCCTGCTTATGCTCTTCCCACAGTTATCTTTGGAACAGTAGGAATTTTGGAAATGAATGCTTAGAGCCTACCGCACCCTGCTATGACAGGTGATCACTATGGCAGATCTGCAGCTTTGCAGTTGCATACTGTGTGGTCAGAGAGATGAATATATCTTTTTAAAATGAAGAATGAAATCAATGCTGTTAGTGAATGAGGCTGAAAATAATCCTACAGAATGTCAAATACTCAGAGTGGTCTGCCAAGCTAAACACAGTGGGAAAAAAAGCAGCAGCATTATCGAATTAGGTATTGTATCCACAGCCTCACATTCAGCAAAGTGCTCGAGCGACCAGAACAAAATGGTTAGTACAAAAACCAGGAAGGGAAGTCACTCCTAGTAACAATATTTTTAGCGTGTTGTGATCAGAAAGAGGAAGATAAAAGCATTCTCCTTCACTTTTGTATAGTTTTCCTAAGTCTATCATTGCAACAGTATTAATTTCCCCAGTTTTTTTACTATTTTCTTTAGAATGACTACCATAACCTTTTCCAAAACTAGGTATTTTGATGCATTTTAAGAAAGTTCCCTCAAAAAAATTACAGCAGCTGTACTTACATATCAAAAGGAAAAGGAAAAGAATTATATAAAACTGTAGCTTTCCCTATAAGACTACAGGAAGATTCACAGGATCATAATAAAATACTCGTTTACAACACTCCAGTTATAACTAACTTTTTCATAATCCCAGGTTAGTACATGCTACTAACATTCATTTGGAGAAAGGAGGATGTAATTCATTTTCTCCCTATAATTATCTGACATTTTGTAAATCAACAAACTTCAAATGTCAACATCCATTTAGATCAGTGAGAAAGCTGTGATGCCATGAAAATTAAAAGGGATCTCAGGAGGCTCTAGAGTAAAACACACTGCAGGAAAAAAAATCAAACCATGAAAATCCAAACCATTTTTTTTAACTGTCTAACTTTATTTTTTTAACCTTTGCTTATGAAAAATAATCAAAGGTAACTGTCAAAGTATAAAATAGGCCTGGTAGGGCAGATATCTCGAATCTAATCATTAATAGTACTTTCATCCTTCCTCTTTCCACTCACAAGCCATTCCACTGACTTTTTTAAAAACTTTTTCTCATGAATGGAAGTTGGCCTTCATGAGCAAGTAGATAAATGCTGACTTTTAGAATAAAATAGTTCGACAGCTTTGAGCTTTACTGAAAATTAGAAGGGGAAAAGAAAGTCCAACATTTTAAAAGAGCCTTTGATCACAACTGAAATATTTTCATCAGAAACTTTGGCATCTCATCCAGTACCTTTGAAGCTGGCTGTAAAACAAGACAATCCATCTTATTAGCCGGTTAGGAATGCCCTTCAAAGAGTGGTGAAACTATTGCTTGTAAACATCAGTCTATTTGAAATGCCTGCATTTTTACTATATATGTTGGCTTTGTACTTAACTACATCTAAGATGAAAAAAGCATGCTTAACTTGTTTAGAGTCATTAAAGAACATTCTTTCTTTAATTCCAGAGCTACCCTTTTTAGCCAGCTGTGATGAAGTGATGACATACATTGATTATTTGTGGAGCAGCAGTCAAAAGCCTCCTATTAAATTTTGGACCAAATGTATATAGATTGAGGCTATTATACCAAAATCTACTATTTTCTTATGTTGTTCATGTCCATGTGAGTAGTTACGGTTAAATATCAAAGTCATGCTTTCAAGGGAAATGGAATGTAAGCACTTAAAAAGGAGTTAAAATGAGAACTAATATAAAATTAGGGTTCAAGTACCATTTTTATACAGAAAAGATGTTACCAAATGAGTTTATGAAATCGCATCCAGAGTTTATATTACAGTATTCTATAAAAACACTAGAGGCTTGGAAAAAAAATTCAAAATAAAACATGAAGTGTCCCCAAGATTATTAAAAATTACATTGTTCTTAAAAATTAGCTTTTGTAGATAATTTATTATTTCTTAAAATACATACCTGTAATTTTATGTCTTAAACAGGAAAATGTAATTCTATGAGACTGCATTCAATGAGAATATCTGTACTAGTCAATCCCACTCTTACTTTTTACATGCAATCTTTCAAATCTATTCAAAAATATTTTTATATTATTTCAATTATTGTATCTCTATTTTTAAGCTACATTAAAAACTTGTTCCCTCTTGCACTATTTGAATACATTTCTTACAAGATTGTGATGCCACCACTGAATGAACTCTAATTCAGTACCTAAAAAATTATTTATACAGTTTATTAATGGGAGACTCAAGCACTGTTGAAGTTACCACAGTTCAAGACAGATGGGGCCTTTCAGTAATCAGGATTCAGCTGGAAATATATTTAAACATTAATGGTAGCTCAAAGCATTTCCCCTTCTTTTCTATTTGGTTTTTCTAGAGCATTGACTAAGCAAAAAAGCAGGAAAAAAATTGCTCACTCAGATCAAGAAAACATGTAGGAAGGAAATTTTCATTTACAACCAAATTAACTTTCTGACAATATTTCATCAGAGTCAATAGTAGAGCCAATGAAGAGTCTGATCTTGCACATCCTTATCTACCTGAAAGTCCATTTAGCAGTAATATTTGCACTGCCAGGTGCTTTGAAAGAGAGAAAATAGATTTTTGCAAGCATCCTCTGAAAATATTGAATATTCAATATTGAATTGAATGTGCATTTAGTGATTGTAGGATGCAATAGAAGTTGTTAGACAAAGACCACACCTTGTTCACCTTCAAAATATATGCATAGAGTTGTGGAGTTGTCTACAACAGCTTTTCTTGTTGGGGTGGCAGGTGATTTGCTGTCCACAGCTCTTTAAAGATATTCCAGACTGTTTTTTGATGAGGGAATTGGTGTCAGAATCAATTTGTTAAGCAAAGTTTATCTTTCTTCCACCATTAAGTAATAGCTAATGAATAGATAGGTAGGGACCACATGCAGAATATATAGGGCAATGTGCCAAAAAGTTAAGAAATACCATCCTTGAGGAACAATAGATACAGTGCCGATTGCGTGTAAATTAAAATAGGAAATGAGACACAAAGAAATAAAACTTAAAATCAAAGAATCCTTTCCTTCTGAATCTCCAGTGTACATGAATTCAACACAAAGCAAGAAAAATGCCAGCTGTTCAAATAAATTACAGGTCAACACAAAGGAACTGAGTAAGTCCAACCATAGCATACTGTGGCTGCCTGCAGACCCTGAGTCTCAAAAGGTTGTTGGTTTTTTTTTTTTGGCAGCTGGTAAAATCATTAGTCCTTGTTGCTCCTGTTTTGAGCATTTTGTGGCTCTGGAGACATGGTTACCACTATGCAGCATGGTGGTGGATCTGACATCACCATTTCCAGCAGTCCTCTCTTTTACCATTCTAATACCTCACTAATGGCCACATGAAGTCATTTCAAAAACTCTTTATTTAAACGAAGTTGAATGACAGTAGGATCCCTCAGCTAATTTGTTGCAGTCTTGAAGGTGACTGGAAGTTTTTTCTGAGATTGTGTCCTTTGTTGACAAAGTCTTCAACTACAAAAACCAGTTTGGATCAGTAATATAATCTAACACCCTAATAGCAGCTAGTGAACATATGTTTTGCTTAGGCATATGTTTGTAGGTCCATCTGTCTGAACACCTGGTTCTTTCTGAAACAGATAAATAACACAGCATTGCTGGTCAGCCACTGATTCATCAGAAAAACCTGGCAAAAATCTTTCTAATCCTCAATATTATTACAATGGAAACTAATTTTCAGTCATGGAATGGACGTTAAATAGTCCCGTTTTCCTTTACTCTAGGAGGTTTTGGTAGTAATGCTGAAATTCTTTGAGATTCCTTAATTGTTCATTTTTATTTCCTTCTCCAAACTCTTACAGTTTTAATGAGCTTTCTCTTCTGTTGCAGAACCACTTATTAGCAGGGGAAAAAACAGGTGTAAGGAAACTTTCTTCATAATTCCCAGCTAAGGAATGAGCTCTGAAGGGAAGGAGGAATGCCTGGTTAGCTAAGGGGATCAGAAAAGGAACAGAGAGCAGTTTGGCTACAGCAGTGGTCCAAGGCAGAGTATGCTGACAGTGGCCAACAGCTGTAATTCCCATCCTGTCTGTCTGGTAGTTTGTATAAAATGCATTTGGGAGGAGCTTGGAAAAGCAGGGTCTTCAGTCTAGTTCTCATGTGAAGTGTTCATGGTGCTTCAGCTAAGTCTACCAGCAAGCCCAGCAGTGAGGTCAAGCTGTTTCCCGCCTCTAGGAGCAGTCCTTCCTCAAAAAGCAAACATGCAGAAGCAACATAAAAGGCACAAGGATAACCTCAGAGATCTGACTCTTCTAATGTGAAGAACAGTCTGTTTTGAGGGCTGACCAGAGTAGACTTTTTTTGCCTTTTTTAAACTAACTCCTTAGAATAAAATTTCTAAAACGTTACAAATGCATGTTATAAAATAAAAAAAAAAAAAAAAAGCAGTAGAAAGCTTTGCAAGACTCCTTGCAGCAAAATAAGTCAAAACTGTCCCTTAACACTATCTATTAAGGATAACAAACTGCTTTCGAGCAGCTAATAGTCTCTGTGGCAATTTATGTAAATAGTACCAACAGGAAACCAAAATATGAGCTTGCTTTTCACTTATGAAATGAGAATCCAACATAATTCATGTTCTTTATCCTCATACATTTCAGAAAGTAATGTAACAGAGCCAAATCCCCACCTTTATTGGCTTACAGTCTTAAGTGCTACGGGAGAACATAAATCCCAGCAAAGCCTGGTAACTCCATTGGCCTCTTAGAAAAAGTAAAGAGCAGCCATCCACTTGTCAGACAAACAGCTGGATTGGAAACATTCAAAGCAAATAACTTTCCTCTCAGATTTTAGGCTAATGTCTGACCAAGACACAACAAGCTTAGGAGGCTTGTTCCAGTGCTTCTGTAATTAGCACAAGCTCATAAGTTACCAGCTATGTGTTATTAGGTCAGCTTTGGCAAACTGGGGACAAGCTGGCAAAGGAAACACAAACTTCAAAGAAAGCTCTCAAATATCCAATCACATAATAAAAAACCCCTCACTCTTAGTACCTTATCTTGGAAGCTCACATTGGTTAGATGGTGACCTTTACAAGATTACCTTAACATGGAGGGAAATCAGCCCCTCTGTGAAGTGTTCTCAAATTTGTAATAGAAAATGGCTGCATGACTGATGTTTATGTTCGAAAAAAAGAAGGAAAAGAAAAAGGCTTAAATGTCTCCCAGCATAAGCTGAAGCTCTGATTTAAAGCCATTTGACTTTCACAGGAACGATGACAGCTGACTTCCAATTTACACTATGCAACACAACACTCTCACTCCATCAACTAGGGCAGGGCAGAATGCAGCTTCCAGCTCCTTAATATTTTTTTTTTTTTCCTAACATGAATTTGCTCATTTTACCAATATGAATAGGCAGATTCCTTCAAATATTTTCTTTGTTCCTCCCTCCCCCAAACATCTTGTTCTGTCTGGCGATAAAAAGAAGTTTAGAAAAATGACAACGATTTAAAAGATACATTTAAAAGCAATAACTGTTGTTATCCTCTATTTATCAAGCATAGCTGGGAAGTGTCGAGTAGATCTGTTAGCCAGTTTTTCTGTCTTTTTACAGAACTAAAACATTTCTTATGCTGAAAACATCTAGCTACCAGCCATTTATGTATTATTGTACTTACTGAATCCTCAACAGATCTCGAAAATTTTCAGCTGTTCTAGAGAATTAAGAAAAAAACCCCTTCTATTTAAGGCTACTAAAGATGTACTATCTTCTTCCCAATGTTAAATTCTGTTCCTGTTATTCCAAAGCTGAATTTCTCCTCTTGCTCATATATTGCTTTTTGCTGTTCCATCACCATAGCCTGGAATACCATATTCACTTTAGATTGCTGCAGTCCATATACAGACCAGCTCAAAATAACTTACAGAAACAAAACAAAACAAAACAAAAGATGGCATGAATAATGTGTCAGCGGATAATTACTTTTTTTTCTAAAGTCTTTTAATTAAAGCAAGTGGCCAGCCCAGTTGTTTCCAATTCTCCCTAGATACTGAGTACAGAACTAAAAATAAACATTAATACATGCATCAATTACATCCTGAAGAAGAAAATTAGACTTGGGTTTGGATTATATGCTATTTGAAAGCACTCTCACAGTTTCCACCACTAATGCAGTGCTATCATTAATCACAGGTCTTATTATGTTATAGAAGATGAGTCTTATTAGTTTTCAAACATTTACATACACAGAATATGTAAGATGTGTTCACATTAGCATCTTGGCTCAGAGTACTAAAGTAGTTCTGAAAAGAATCACCCCGCTTCTCCCTTTTTCAGTACAAGGGTCAGGTTTCCAGAGCAGTTTTGGTGCACATGAACTACATTCCTTGTGAAGAAAACTGAACCAGGTGTGCATGAAACGCACTTCAATCCCTAACACCGAGTGGTCCCTTGGACAACTTTGAATTATATACATGGCATAGACCACCTCAGTCTGAGGACCAGACTACCTTTAGCCCAAAATAAAATCCCTGAACCACATTTACTAAAGATGTTGGTGCCCCAATACAAAATGCTTGACCTACTGATCCCTTCCTATCCCACTCAGTAATTTGTTAATGTAGACAACAGCTATGGAAGACTACAGAAAACACACTGAACCTGGACTGAAATCAAACCTCACACGAACAGTTCCGAACACTGTTAGTCAAGCCATGGTAGCAGTAAAACAACACTTCCATTCTCCTTCTTGGAATTGTTTAACTTGTATATTTAGCATAAAAATCCCTATGTGGTATTTTGCATTTTCAGCTATCTTAAATTTAGGTAGCATTCCAGAATACACAGCAGATGCCTATAAAATATTCTCATATTACTTCTACTGGCATCAAGGGTGACATTTATTTACTGCATTTCATCACTGTTCAAAATAACTAGATGTATCAGGCCTATTTATTTTTGACCGATGAGATATAAACAAAGCTCCTGGGATGCTGTGGCACTTCAGGGCCAATTTGCTGCAAGGATCAGAAAATTTTGCAACTCGTCTGTGACAGTGAGAGCTTGAAGATGTGAAGACAGCACAGGCACACATGGGGAATCTGAGCAAAAACATCGTACCCTCTTCAATCTTTATTGCTCGTATAGTGAAAATTTTATATCCCCTTCTGCTAACAAAGCTCTTCCTTTGAGACTGCAATCATAGCTCCTCGTGGCTGAAAAATCACCAGGCAGTAAGAAGGACCCTGGATGGCCACACTGAGTGGCTAATATTAGGCTCTGTGCACAGGGCTGGCCCCGCTGCAGTGCGGCGTACCAGTGCCCCAGGCTGAAGGGTTGCATCCGTGCCTGCGCCTGGCCAGGCATCTCCTGGACCGCGACTTGAGGTCCCGGCTCCACTTCGACCTGCCGCACCACCGGGACTTGCCCAGCGTGGCTGGCCCTGGCTCCGGCTGCCGCGCTGGCTGGCTTGCCTGGCGTGGTGCTTGGCATGGCACAGCATGGGGGCAGCCGCCTCGCTGCACCCTGACAGTGATTCACAGGCATATTAGCTATTGTGTGTTAACTGCCAAATAAAAACACAGGGCAAAAGATACCAAGATACTTAACAAGTGAATTAATCAAACTTCATAG
>NW_009260610.1:194367-215948 GCF_000687185.1 Egretta garzetta
AAGTCTCATCCTGTGAAGTCTCAGGCTAAAGTCTCTTGAGATTAAAAATCCTGAAATTTGTAAATTGGTTAAGATTTACGGTGTTTTGAAAGAACCGATACAGTGGAAGGCAGTTTGAGCAGAGTGTAGAAGTGAGATACAGGTATGGGTGGCGGACACAGAGTGCTTGCAGCTACAACTCTGGATTCCCAGCCCATGTAAAGCTCAGCATGATCTGCCTTAAGAGAAGTGCAAGGCACTGATGCCTCCTCCATCCTGCCACATGTCTGGTCTCACAGCTGGATGCAGTTTGAGATGCACTGAGATGAAAAATAGTATGTGTTGGTTTAGCCTTCACTTTACAAATTATCTATAACAAGATAGCTAACTAGAAATAAGAAGCTATTCCCTTTGCTACATCAGGGACACAAAGGGGATAAAAATACAAAGAAGCTGTTTCTGTTGAAGAAAGCAGCAAGGCGCAATCATTTTCTAAAGGAGCATTTAAAACAAGGTCTCTCTCTCCACTGCCTGGAAGATGTGGGTCTCGGGTAGAAACCAGAAGGATTCAGCAGTTCTGTTCCTGACCTTGTTTATTACCGGACTCCTTTCCCTCTTACGATATTTTTTCTCTATGCTAAAAGTGTTTTCAATTCACCTGAAGTAACAGTCAGGCGAATCCTTTCACTCCTTATCTTTTAGTGTTCCTATCTTTATCCTGTAAACTGTTGATACTTGGATGTATTGTGCTTTAGTCCCTTGCTTCCCATTTTCATTAACATTTTCCTCCCAGCACTTAATGTTTGTCAACTAGTGGCTCTTTGAGTAACACAAAGGGCAAAAGCCATCTCTTATTTTGCTTTGCTACTGTCGCTATAGACGCCAGCTTATTACCTTCCTGTACAATTACATGTACTGTTTCAAAGCCCGCTACACTCTTTAGCGCACTCACAGTCTCTGCTTTCAGCATCTATTAACCTTCTTAAAGACTTCTGCCAAAAAGGCAATCCTACCAACTTCAGTTTTTAAAAATGCTTATTTCATGGTTCTGTGTCTCCGGCTGTTTCATAGTAGTCTGTCTTTACCCACTTAAGTGTCTCTGGGAAGTTCAAATTTACATCCAGAAAAGGGTAACACATGTAAGCATATCTCAATCGTATTTTAATTGCATCTACCTTAGGTAGCAATCACAATGGAAATGCAGAGGCATAAGATTTTGTACGGCTTATGTGCTCAGGCAAAGCTTCTGAAGCCTCTGCCCATGTAGAATTGACATCGCGACCATCACTTGCGCTAGCCAGCCGCAGGGTACAGCTCCAGATGCTGCTAGCATGGTAACCCGAATAATGTGCAATCCCTTCATTCCTTTGGAGTGGAGCTTCAGAAAAGCCACCAAAATAAAGTCGTTAGCTAATGTACTGCATTTCTAAATAATTTGCCAGTAGAAGAAGCTGACATCTCTAATTTGAAATGCCAGGTCAATTAGATGTTTCATAAAGGGATCAATAAATCCATAAAGTTTGGAGATATTTTGGGGTATATTTTCAGTTCAGTAGCGGTAGTCCTATTTGGACTGAATTATCAACTGGGTGGTTAAAAACAGCAGGGCAAAAATGACAAAGAATGAAAGATGAGCAAAATAAACACACAACACTAAAAGCCAACTACGCTAGATGAAATTATTCCAGATATTAATTCAGCTGATACACAGAATGCACATTCAGTGATTATGATTTAATGTCTTATCAGCTGAAATCCATCTTTACCATTATATGTGATAGGCAAACACTATGAAGGTAAAATTTTATGCAAAAGCAGAGAAATAAACAAATCATGAATCAGAAATGTACTGGAAAGATGGTGCCAACAGAGTTATTCATGTACTAATCAATAGAAAGTAAAGTAAAAAATAACATACAACACCAGAAAACACTACAAAAAGTGAGAAAAAAGTAGCCAAAATCTATAAACCCAGCCCAGCGCACTGATTCAACTCTAATTTTGTCAGTATTTGCTCACAAGAATATTCTGATGCATTGCCCTCGAGAAAGTACACACTAAAAAGAGCTAAAATAAAGAAGTAACTCTCAGAACATGCACAGAATGATTTAATCACAAAGCGAGCTTTAGAGAAAGAGTATGTTTTTTGCCTTTTCTATTTACGTTTTAAAGAGTTTAAGTTTATACATTTTATTCAATAGATGACAAACTAGAAAAATCCATTATGATCTAATGTGAAATTTCATGAAAGCATCCCAGTTCAGTCTAACAACACTTCAAAGACAGATTTACTTAAATCCGGTAAGTAGGATTACATGCAGATGTCAATCAATAGGTGCTCCATATCTATCTGTATTTTAAAAAAAAATTGAAATGTCACGCTTAATAATTACTTTTTAAATGTCCTTCTTATCTAACATAGCTTGAATAAAATTGTGCAGAAACATGTTACGGTATGCCTGTGCTCTGCAGCTTGAGAGTAACGTTAAGATATCACCTTCAGTTTCAATGTGCATTTGTGTTTGTTAATGAAACCCATTTTTTGCCTTGAAATTCTGGGTATCTTGTATACAGACAAATTACAAAAGATGCAAAAAAAAAAAAAAAGTGTCCAGGCAGATATAGGGGTAAAAAAACCAAAACCAACCCACCACTATAGAACAACTATCATAAATATTTTTTGTTAAATTTCCATGCATGAAAAAATTAAAGAAATCCAGACACAGTTAAATGCTAATAATATTTCCCTTTCAGAGATCTCTACTAGAATAGACATTACATCTAGCTGAATATGAAAAGATCCAAATGAAAGGCTAAAAAACACTTCAAATTTTACAGTTAAAAGTTCTTTTAAGAGGGGGTGCATGATACTTTTACTTGGTATTTGAAGTCAATGCAGCATAATTGACTTAATACTGTTGTTCTTTAAAAAAAAAAAAATGGCATACTCACAAAGAAAAAAATCTCATGCAATCCAACAAGCTTAGGTTTTTCAGGGGCCTACAGTGAACTACAGCACAATACTGCTAAAAAAGCAAGCAAACAACTGGAAACTACTCACTTCTGCCTCCTGTTTATACAATGCTGCCATTGCCAACTTTGTGCAAATCATTTAAACTGAGTGATCAGTAAATCCTAGAATCCTAGAATCATTTAGGTTGGAAAAGCCCTTTTAGATCATTGGGTTCAACCATTAACCTAGCACTGTCAAGTCCACCACTAAACCATGCCCTAAGCACCACATTCCCCCGTCTTTTCAATACCTCCAGGGATGGGGACTCGACCACTTCCCTGGGCAGCCTGTTCCAATGCTTGACAATCCTTTTGGTGAAGAAATTGTTCCTAATATCCACTCTAAACCTCCCCTGGTGCACCTGGAGTCCATTTCCTCTTGTCCTATCGCTTGTTACTTGGGAGAAGAGGCTGACCCCACCTCACTACAACCTTCCTTCAGGCAGTTGTAGAGGGCAATAAGGTCTCCCCTGAGCCTCCTTTTCTCCAGGCTAAACAACCCCAGTTCCCTCAGCCACTCCTCATAAGACTTGTGCTCCAGCCCCTTCACCAGCTTTGTTGCCCTTCTCTGGACACGCTCCAGCACCTCAATGTCTTTCCTGTAGTGGGGACCCACACCGCATTCGAGGTGCAGCCTCACCAGTGCCAAGTACAGGGGGGCGATCACTTCCCTAGCCCTGCTGGTCACACTGTTTCTGATACAAAATCCTTCCAGTGCAAGCATTTCTCTTAACCCGTCAAAGGGTCACAGTAGTAGGCTTCTGGCCAACGTTCCATGCTGCTGACACAGCCAACTTTCTATGGCTATCTGTTTGTCAGTGATAAACGCAAGAGGCAGCTTGCTTCTAGGATTTGACCGTAAAGGTGCCACTGTGTATCAGGAACTCACCCCCAAGGTATAATGGGAAAGCCAGCAAAGTGGCAAATTTGGAGCTTTGCCCTTCTGTTTTTCTTCAGGACATAATTCAGCTAGGTACATTCTCTTACAAAATGCAGCAAGGAGCTATTGTGGGCTGTATGCTCTTTCACGGCTATCAAAGTGTAGCACAAATTGAAAGTTAAAAAAACCATCCTAAACCACAGTAACAATGGAAAAACAGTATGATGCATGTTACTTGTGAAATCATGATGCTATGGAATATTTAGCTGTACTAATGAAAGGAAGGGGAGTGAGTACATAAGGCTTTAATTTTCCTTTACAGTGGTCAGGTATACTCATCTCTCCCATATCTCCCTGCTCAATATCTGAGAGAAGCAGCACTTGAGAGTAGAAACCGAACAGGAAAGGAGTTGACAGTGCAAAGACCCAACGGTGCCGCTGAGATGATCACAGTACACAAGCTCCCTTGAGTACCACAGCCACAAGCAAATTGCTTTAAGCCCACGGAATATCTCCTTCTGACAGACTGGCTGAACAAATAGATGCCTTTACAACAGTGCAAGCATCAAGGTAAAAAAGGACTGTACACTCAGTGAAAGAAGCAGCGTTTCTCGGAGCCCCTTCTTATCTTACTTATCTGCCCTTCCCTGGAAGCTCATTGCCTGATCAGCCCCTACTCTCTCATCCCCATACTGAGAGACAGACAGACAAGCACTCACTTAAAGTTTGTTCAAACTAATGAAATACAGAAAGCTAACTTAAGTCTATCAAACACTGATGGAAGGACTTTCTACTACCTGGATGATAGCAGAACTTGAGTATAAGTCGGGAAGCATACCAGCCCTGCTTCATCTACACATGCACCTTTTAGAGAATGGGTCTGTAGTACCAATTTACTCTAGGGCAATTACCAAAAAAATCCACCGAAAGCAGAGCCTCATATCCTATACTGGAATCAGAACTGTGTTTTGATATGCCTTACTTCCAATTGAGGTTACTGAAGAGAGGCTCCGGAACCTTTAGGATTCTTTTGCTTGGAAGAAATGTAACCGCTATGAATACTTGAACTTCCTAGTCTTTACCTTTAGTTGTAATTGCTGTATTTGTAATGGAACTGAATGCAATTTTTTTTCTATTCAAAATTTTACATTCCTATGTGCCAAAATTTAAAGGGCATAAAATCTTGCAAGGCCACATGGGAAAAAGGAGAATTAAATTCTGTAAGACAGTGTCCTAGATACTAATTTGGGGGGAGAAGTACTGGAATGATTTTGTGTAACGTGGTAGTGTCATCAAGCACCAGAGGTATTTAATTAACATCTATTTTATTCTATTACATCTTACTTGAAGCTGAAAATCATGCATGAAGAATTTTTCTCGAATCCTCTTAGTTTAAGCTAATCAAGTGTCTAATGCTTGATAGCTGGAAAAATTAAATTGCAAATGTGTTCTTAAAAAGAAAAACTAATTCATTTACAAGGAAAATCACTGGAAAAAAATTTTAAAAACCCACAGATATAGTATACATATTTTTAATCTCAGTTTTGTATTTCAGGGCCCACATTCACAGCAGCTCTTGATGCTACCATAAACAAAATACTGTTTTTTTAAAGGTGGAATAAAATACAAGAGTTATTATCTTTTATTAAAACATATAAGGCAATAGTGAATAATAACATCCAGCATCACTAAATGCTTTGGTTAAAGCCAACAGTTACATTTAAAATTGGTTAAAGCCAACTTACAGATAAAACAATTTGAGTTACAAAACTAGAACATAATAGCGAGTATCCATTGTCTGCCAAACCAGAAAAACAGAGTCTACACAGGGCTTCCCAGGCAGCTTTCAGCTACGCATTTTATCAGAGAATGTCAATGTGTTAAAACCAAAACCGTAAAAGCATGCTAGTTTCAATGATTAAGGGAAAGGTTTCTTCAGTCAAGAATGAAATCTCTGGTGTAAGTAAGATCCATCCACTGGCCACCCTGGAATCCCAGACTCTCATATCACAGCCTGAACCAGAGCCTGTGCCTGGGTGCAGGTCCCAGCCAGCTGCCTAGTGCTGCGCTGGGGCACTTTGCAATCGAAACCTGAAGTTTTATGTACCAGTTACATACATTATGATCATTTCTACAACTCAGGGGTTAGGTCAGTCAACTGTAAACAGGAAGATTCAGATTCAGAGCCTGCCTTGAATTCCCTCCCACCTAATACTACCTGCAAAATCTACCTTAATTTGAATTATCAAAAGACAAAGGAAAGAAGAAAATATTCTGGCACTTTTTAAACAGAACTAACTTCAGAGAAGCCCGCAATGGAAACAGTGCATATAAGTTTGATGAAAGAGTTTTTAATGGTATGTCTATGTGCAGATGGATGTGCTTTGTGGAATTTGTACTGTAAAAAGAGGAGGTTTTTTTCTTAGGTTTGCTCTTGAACATTCAGAATTTCTGTCAAAAATTTGTTGTCCAGACCTCTAGTGGATGGAAGAGAAAAGTCTGTGTTTGTCAAGATTGGTAAGTCTTTGCAGAGTTCTAGCAAATACTCAGAAGTGTCTTATGCTGGTGAAAAAACTCCTCATAATATAGCATTGAAACAAACCTCTGAATGGAATATCAATATAAGATGCCATAAGACCCATGTCTGCATAAGGACTTTACCAACACTGCTGAATCACTTGTACTTTATCCCCTTCTTAACATACACAGCTATCCCTGCAATTTTCTAAAAGCAGAGCAAGCCTCAGTCCATGTGTATTGGCCAATTATTCTGTGTGCTAGTTACAGCTTAAAAGAACACACAATGGGAACAGAATAAAAAAAGATAATTCAGGAAAAAATACTGGGCCAACTGAAGGCAGTATGATGATGCGTAAGGAAAAATGACAACAGCAATAGTTATTCCAGAATATGTTTGAACTACTGCCAATTAGCCTCCGTAGGTATCTGGATCATGTTTCCCTGGTGTACAAGAAGTACACATCTTCCTCTTTTCTTCTAAGAATGAAATAAACGCTTCCATTTTCTGTGTGAATACAGATGTATCAACAGTATTGATACAGAACTCGTACTTTCCCTCAGATACACAATTTCTGGTACGTCCAACATAATTTATTATTTTAAACTTCAGAAAAAAGTAACCAAAATAACAGCACATTACCATGCAACAGTAGCACTTGTTTGTTATTATGCAGATGGAAATTAGTGTCCTTTGTTACTTTCTCTGACCTGTAAACCCTTGAGGGTTGGACAAGATGACCTCTAAAGGTCCCTTCCAACCAAATCATGCTATGATTCTATGATAAACCAGCAATTAACCTGTCTTCACACAATGAAACTTATAAAAATAAAGGACACTTAAATTCATAGTATGGAAGAAGTAAATGAGTTTTTCAGATTAGGTACCAAGTTCTAGAGGAGATGTCATACTTAAATGAATTTTGGGAAGAACTAGCTTACACGTCCAAACCCTAGTGTCACTATGTATTCTTTGCATACCTCTTTTTCACTTCAGATGGGTACAGTGCGTTTCTTCATTTCGTGCCTAAAACTACCTTTAAAATCCCTGTATACTAATAGCAGACTCTGATTTCTCTGGGTTTTGCATTTCTTGCTTTAGCTATTAAAAATATTCCTACCACATATTATGTAAGTGGAGATAGAACCTAATTAAGGCTGTCAGTTAGATGATCCCATTTTCACTTGATTATAACTCAGCACTTACTCCAGCCCTCCAAGACAGCAGAAATCCATACCTCTGGATGCAGGACTAGAGTCTGATTAGTCAATAAGAAATCTGTATCAATACACTCTCACCCCCTTCAGCATTAGCAGCACACTAATACACTCAGGGTGCAGCTCAGGGGCCAGCTGTCTAGTTTAAGAATTCAAGTCTCCAACATCCCTAAAGACACTGCGAGACAAGGGGTTTGCAGTAGTACAGTTTATCACAGCTTCCTTCTTTTGTTTTTTAAAAGAAATAAGGAATTGTCTACAATAGCCTACTTGATAAGCACACTGAGGTTGCAAAGTCAAGCACTTGCAAGTTGGGAAATGCCAGACTTACCCAGTTGCCTGTGCAAATCTAATTCTCCCCTCACTAAATTCATATCTATGCATTTTGATGTAAATTTTAATTACCCCACTGGATACTAATTTTTCCACAGGACATCACTCAGCCCACCAGATGAATGCAGAAGGGGGCTGAATTAATGTTGTACTGACAGTCATAAAAATGCCGTTTTCAATTTGCAAGTGCTTGACTTTACAACCAAAGTTACATTCTTTTGACACAAATCTGAATGAAATTTGAATTATATAAACATACATAGATTTGAAGGAATAATGGATCAAGAGGGAGCTGAATTATTTATATATGACTGGCATCAATATAATTAATAAGAATAGCAGGAGGTGTTAATATCTGCATGGTTGACTATACTTTGCAAACACAAAGTCATCATCATAATTTAGATATTTCAAAACATTTCACAAAACCACAGGATTATTACTTGTGACCTTAACCCTTCCAAGATAATCTGCAGAAACCACAGTATAACAAAGATAATGAAGACCAAAAAGGAAAACTGATAAGCACCAAAATGTGCTGCTTATTCTTCAAGTTTAGCATATTCTGAAAGCGGAAAATATCTGTCCTTCCGTAAAAGGTCAGTGGATGTCTTTCTAAGATGCAATGGGGTTATACTGTCATTGGTTCTACAAAAATATCTGTATATAAAAGATATAACTGAAAAAGAACCAGAAACTGACCCAAGAGATGCACTAATGTCAAAAGCTCAGCCCTACGGCATAGTCAGTCATCTGGAAAACTAAGCCTATATTTAGTTTACATTTTCATGCTTTTATTAGCAAAAATCAGCTATGGCTAAAACAATCACTATCAGGCTAAAATTGTTATGTCAGATTAAATGAGTTTTTAAAATGGTATTTGCTTGTTTATGCACAGAAGTGAGTCTAATGTTTTCCCCAATTTACAAATCTCCTCCCAATTCAAGGCCATATAACTTATGTCACATCAAAGGTGTAGTTCCTTTTGTCTCATTGCTTCTTTCTATGTTGCATCATGTTGTGATTAACTACACTGTCAAATAAAAACATTATGGAAATGTAAATAAAAAGGCTCTCGTTTGGAAAACAAATCCTCACTGTTCTGATTTTTTATGTACAGCGCTGAATCCTGCTTCAAACACTTACCTTCAGACAGAGATCTCAGTAACCAAGACCTTGTTTTGGTTTGTTTTTTTTTTGCTTTACCATGGACACTTTTAATCTCAGACATTCTACTACATAAAAAAAAAAAAAAATCTTTAAGAATAAATAGTAATCTAGTAGATAGCTAAAGATATAATCATGTGAAATAGGAGCTCGGTTCTTTGTTTCTCTTATAACACTGAACTGCTTATTTCTTTTCCTTCTAGCTAGCTGCTCTGAAGGAAGTTTTCTAACAGTCTCTACAAAGCCAGCAGGAAAGCAGGAATTTCTAAAGAAGCAGCAGATTTTTTAATTAGAAATAGAACTAAATTATACAGAGTGTCTTATGTCACAGTCATACTATTTCTTTTTTAAAGTACACTGTCCCAGCTTCCAAGCCTCATAAAAAAAAAAAAAAAAAAGAAAAAAACCAAACATGTAAAGCACTGGAGACTGCATTCAGTCTTCAATAATTGCTTCCACACACTGCTGCTCCGTGGATTCACAAATTTGTCCTGTCGGAACCAAATCTAGAATATCTCTCCTCAGCCAATCCTGCTGCTTCCTGGTCCTTTTCCCAGAGTCCATCCCATCTGACAGCCATCAGCCTCATGGTTAGAAAGCTGGTACTTCCATGGTTTCCGAAAACACAAGTTGCAAATTCACCCTCCTCTTTGAAAAAGACAACTCTTCGGGGAAGCAAATTTAATGCAGGACATTAAGTAAACTGATGCTGTCATTAGTGTAAATGTCAAGTTCATTATAGCAGATGTTTCAGCTGAAGATTGCTACACATTAAAATCTCAAAACAAATGCGCAGAGCATTCACCATTTGATTTAGTGTGTCTGCTTCCGTGCTCTCAAGAGTAAGCCAGAAGCAGCTCCGGGCATCATTGCCCCGTCCTTACATAGCAGGGGCAGCCTCCTGCCTGGGACGTTCCTGAAATGCGTCCTGCCCCCAGCCTGCTGAGAACCGCTTTTATCAGTGCTTGGACATGTAAGATGTTGGTGAAGTGCAGAATGCAAAAGCTACTGCTAATACAGTTAGAGACTGAAAAGAGCTCGGCAATAGTAAGAAACCTCTACCATATTGCATGGGTCATTACAGGAACCTCTTCATTTGGAGGAATCAGGTGGTGTGATCCTAACAAGTGATGCTGCTTTCTGTGCGCATTTCAGTCCTGGAACGGACCTACTTTTGGCATCTTCACATCGAGAACAGCCAGTGGAACCCATTATCACGAACAGTGATTTCTGAGGCTCTTGCGATTTTCTACCCAAATCTAGAGCACAAAATATTGCCTGCCTTTCAGACCCAAAGCAAGTTGCAATACTAAATGCCAACAATAATAAAAATAATAGACAGAACAAACTGTGTCATAAAAAAAAAAACAAACAAAAAACTAGGGGTGAGTTTTGAAAAGCAACTTCTAAATGTCCTTCCTATGGTTATAATTCTGTTTTCCCATAGCAGTCTTAGTTTGATTTACAGGAATTAACAAACTACAGCTGAAACTTTTCTAAACACAGTAACAAGAGTCTGAAACAGATTAACCAAAAAAACCCTAAGTGAACATAAGGAATCCACTCTACAGGATCTCACTCAGTCTCACACAGGCCACAGTATATATATATATATATATGGGAGTCAGACAACTACTACTTTAGAGAGCAAAATACTTCGTTATAGCCTTATTCCCATGTAGCTGTACAGTTCTTTCATTTGTGCTTAAAATGCACCTCCTCTGCCCTTCCTGGAATATGCCAGCCAGAAACCACTTTAGACAGGATCAAATGCAGAATATGTTTTGTCTCAAGATGAAAGAGTTCCATGGATGAAGAAGTAATTTATGAGCCTACACATGACAATGCAACAAACATTTATACACAAAATGTGACTCAGTATCAAGTATCTGTTCACAGAAAAAGGCTAAAGAAGCACCAGAGCCATAGAGAAAGATGTAATTTATAGTCTTGGAGGCCAGAGTTAAAGTTTTGAGACCAGAATTAAAGCTCGGAAACCAGAGTTAAAACAACAGTTCAAAAGCATCTGCACTTTAAAAAACATCTTAGCAATTTCATTTAATGTATAATTTCAGCTGACTGAATAGAAAAGATCTGTAAAGTCTTGCAAACATTCTTGCAAAAGTCTGAACATGTACTTGCTCTAGTGAGACCAGCCTCACGTGTAATCTTAAAAGTTAGGTCCATGCTCTTGCAGATCCAGCTGCAGGACCCTGCAGTTTACAGCTGAACACAGTAATACACAATTTCTTGCTATTTGACACTTACAGCTTCACTGTTGTCAAATGTGTACTTAATTGTTTCTGTTCTGCTAAGTCTATTACATTGTCTGCTTCACAGTATCGCTAAAATTTACTCCAATCAATGAATTTTTCATGCAATAATCCAATAAAAACATTGTATTTTACATCTAGCAATATAAGGGCTTTTCAAAACTAATCCATCCAAAGCGGAGACAAGGATTTAATGCATATGATTCAGTTCTGAGAGAGCAAGAAAGCACGGCTGAATTTTCTTTTTGCAAGGTGTATGCATTTATGCCAGTGTAAAAGAAGAAATAAACTAGTTTTATTTTCACAACTGAAAACAAGTTCTCAATTGAGTGGCTTTCATTGAGCCAGCACATCTAACAAAATACATTATCAATGAAAATAAGATTACTGTATCATCCAGCCTTTTTTCCCCCTCAATTACTCTAGCATCTCTCACTTTTTAACTGTGTGAATACATACTTCTCATGAGAGAAAAAATTCCCACTTCTTTTTTCTGCTGCAGAGATGACCTGCAAAGAATAAATACTTGTGGGCTGTTTTTTTTTTTTATTATTATTATTATTATTTCTGATGGAGATGGGTTCATTTGGAAATTGCTGAAATTCCACTGATACTTATTTTTTCCAACAGCAGAGTCCTTTTGACCCATTCATTCTTTCCCAGGAAATCACAACTGATTTACTTTAGATGCTGAAACTCCTTAAGCCATAATAATAATAATAATAAAACCCCAAGACTTAGAATAAGAAATACTTTGACACTGCTTATTTGAATGTAAAATCGCTCCTTGAGAATAACAGACTGCATAATTTCAAGCTCTCCTCTCCTGAAGAAAGCCACCAGAGATTAAAAAAAAAAAAAAAAAAAAAAAAAAAAAAAAAAAAAAAAAATAAAAAAAAAAATAAAAAAAAATATGTGAAATTATTTGGGTTGTCTTTAAGGTGAAGTGGTTTAAGGTCACACCTTTTTCTGGACCGAGAAAAAGAAGAAAGGAAGGTTGCTTTTCTATTTTCTACTTGTGTGTATTTACATATATATATATATATTTTTTTTTTTTTTAAGTGCATTCTTATTTACCCTATACAACTTTTCCTTGAACAATACTTGCTGGGTCTGCCCTCTGCATGTAGTTTTCACTGAAATAAAAGGATAGTGTATGCTGTAACCTTTCTCTGCTTTAGACTTTCCTGAGTGTAACGACCCCAGTACCAGCTCTGCAGCTCTCAAGGAAAGTGATATTTTGAAAAAAATAGTCAGCCTTCTGCTTAAACGCCATGGAAAGTGGTCTGGTAGCCACAAACAGAACAATTTTTGTAGCTTTACAACGATTTTTTTTTATCACTTAGACAGGGAGCTATCACCCATGGTGAAAGTGCTCATTTTCTAGCTCTCTTGATTACACATGTGAACAGAAAAAGAGTGTTCTGGAAGGGATTCTTCTGTCAATGAAAGAAAAGAGAGCTTTCCTGTTACCTTAAAAGTGAGGGGACATCTCAGTTCTGGAAGCATACAGCTTAGCAAAAAAAGCTGGCAGTTAATTTCCAGACTCAACTGAAATTCAAACAACACTCGCGTGCTCTAAAGGGGATTGTAATAGAGACCCTGTCCTGAAAAACAAAAGGGGTGGTAGGGCGCAGGTCAGGAAAGTACATGAAAGATCAGCTGGGAGGAATGGCTTTCTTCATATACCATCCTGCTGGAAGTCATGACCATAGGTTCAAAGGGCTGGTACATTAATGACATAAGGACTAGATTAATGTCCCACAGCAGGAGTGGGTCTTTCATTACCAGGGGCAAGGGAAGAAATGCACAGAAGAGGGGCCTCCAAACAAATCCTTATGGGATCTTAGGGCAGAAAAAGAGTAATTTCTCCACGTAGAGGAGGTATTCAGGTACAGCTGCTAATATACTTTCTGAGACGTGGCAGAGAAGCTGCCACCATGATAAGCAATGCGGAACAGCAAGGTTGTATGAAAGGGGGCGACTGATGTAGACACACACTACACTGAAAATCTGGATTTACCTGATGAAAATGTCCCTGCTATTAATCATGCCTGTCCTGACTGTGGACTGGCAAGAGTAGCCTATGGGTAGTAGAATAACCATATTGAGGCCTATTTAATTGAATGATTGCTGTTTTAGATAGCAATTCAAGAGCAGATCCCCTAGAGGTTGTTGGTTTAAAGAGTTTGTTAATGAAGGAAAAGGGTTTAAATTTTGTGTTGAAATTGTTCATAAAGCCTGCATGGAAGTTCAAGCAAATGCTAGTGGCATGTGAGAGTTTCAAAGTCAGTTTATGTCTGCAATGTCCCAGACAACGGATGATGGGGCCAACTAATTTGCATGGGAAGGAATAGCAGCAAAGGCAGAAAAGGAACTCCTCATTAATAAAAGAGGACTACAGTCCCAAGGAGGCTTGCCAGCACTCTGCAATCTCTAGCCATGTGAAAGGCTTTCATATGGAAGGTCTGGAGTGACCTTTCATTATAGACTGCTTTTACTGATCTACATCTTAAACAAACTTTCTTCCATGAAGATGGTGAATATGGAATCCCATTTCCAAGAACTCATTAACATGGTTTCCTAAGAGGCTACGGCATCAGTGGGGAACAAGGAAAAGGGCTTCTCTCTTATTCTTTTCACCACTGTTAAGGTTACTAATTGTGCAGGGTTCCAGGAATTTACTCTTTCAGGGAACAAGACAGGAAGAAGAATCAAATTCATGTAAAAATCAAAAAGCAGTCATCACAGGCCCATCAATGCAATAAGATAGAATAGACAGATCATACAATTGGTAGATAATGGAATTTATAATAGATAATTGTGATAGAGAATGGAATTTGTGTTGCGTGCTAGAGAAGCTTGGACGCACATTAAGAATGGTATGATTATCTTCATGAAAGAACAAGAAAAAGTCAACTACTGGAAACTTAACCACTCAGTACAGCAAAACAAAATACTATCTCCATAATACAAAAAAATCATACAAGAATATCCTAAAATAATCATACAGTGCTTACAGAACAAATACTAATGTAATAAAACAAATACTATAGAGTGGACAAGAAACTTCATTTAACCTAGATAATACTGTCAAACAGGTGGCTTGAATATCATCCTATCCCCTAGCATAACTCTTCAAGGAAAAAAAAAACATAGATTTTTTAAGAAAAGTTTTGCAGGCAATGAATTTTTCTTTTCAAGTTTAAATTCATGTGAGACAATTGGGAAAGAAGAAACAAAACATTGCATTACTAATGCCTGTATTTAAAATCCAGAGAGGGCTGTTGCAACTCACAAACTTGATCATGTGCAACTTGGCTGTCTTCAGCTCAAGGTAAGAAGAGATGGATTCTAGGTGGAATGTTCTGAACTACAGAATAAAGGTGGAGAACAAAACAGGATGGTTTAAGTTAGAACAGTCTGGAAAGTTGACGGTGGTAATTTTCCAGTGGCTGTTTCTTCACTCCCTGTTTCTGAAACTGAAATTTTATTGATTCCCACAGCTCATTCCTTTAGTACCTTGGGCACAGGACACAGCTGTCTTTTTCCTCTCACCTAACCTAGGATACTCAGCTGGTAGCTGTAGACATCATCAAGCTGTTTGCTGACAAGGTCCTAACTGATCTGGAAAAAGCAGGATGCTGCTCTTATGTTCTCAACATGTGAAGGTGCCAACTGACATACACTGCATTCTGGAGTCACACAAGTATGTCATACACGTAAACAAGGAGTGCTAGTCCTTGAAATCAGTAAGACACGCATGTGTGTGTGCTAACCTGCAAGATAATGAGTGGCTGCCAAACTGTAGAATTTGGTATGCAATGCCAGAATCTTGCATGAAAGGGGAAAGTCATTATGAAAATAAGCAGATACACTGTCAAAAGACTTTTCACTTAAAATATATTCAGAAATTGTAAATGCTTTGTATAATAGTATTTCTGCATGCATTAGAATTTGTTTTACTGGGGAACACTAAGGAATACATTTCTATTCCCTGACATTTGCTAATAACTAAGAAGTAATTGATACTAATCAGTGTTAATGCCTGCTATTAGAAATCACAGACTAAATAACAGCATTACGCCATACAGACAATAGCCAACATTGTTACAGAAAGACATTTAGCACTTAGAAAAAATACATTTTTATGTATACTTTCTAATGATTGTCTAATGAGGGATAGTTTATGCTGAATCAAAAAGTACATAGCTTCATAATTACTTAGCATAAACACATTTATTGACAAATGTGACTAACTGGAGAAATATTTGCCAGAAATCCACATACTATAGGGACATGGAGAATGGTGAAGGCATAAGTACAGCAAGTAAGTGTTTTAGGACTGGCCAGGCTGAAGTGGGAAGGAGGATAGGACAGAATGAAACTATCTGCTGAGGCAAGCCTGAGGAAAGAGGGCCCAGAGAAAAGAAGCAACAGGAGCTCCAGAGAACAAACCTTAGTAGGGGAATTTCTAAGAGCTAATTCTACCAAAGTGGGCCAAAGTACCTCCAGTACAGCCCCAGTAAAATCATCTTAATCTATTTTTAGCTCTTGCATTTAGCTATCTACTTAAAAGAACAAGAGCACTTGCTAGCTTTCTACAGACTTAATTCTCGTTTTTCCTTGCTGGGCCAGGGGAATGAAGTCTGAAGAATATTTCTTTTCAGTGAAGCAGAGTGCATGCAAATGTGTGCCCATGTTTGTTTTGAAATAAAATGCTGTGTTTGGAGAGGGAAAAAATTTCTTTGTTCCTTTTCTGATTGCTGTGTTTCTTCTATTGATTGAAAAGGGAACGAGCACTGCAGAGAAATTATTTATCTAATGCTGTAGAAAGAGAACAATGCTCTCTGTAAATGAATATAAAAATAAAAACCTTCTCCAGTTATTTTTAATTAGCAGCGGTCATATTTTAAGAGTGATTATTATATGCCACCTAAGTGTCTGATATAAGCAGACATCTCCTGTGACCTTTTTAAGAAATGCTACAGCATGGGATTTCTTTTTTTTTTGCCTGGTTTTAACAAAGAAAAAGAGACTGAATGGGATCACAGAAAGGAGCATGAATTTCAGTTACCTTCCGTCTTCCCTATCACTTTCACTTCAAGGCTTAGTTTGGTCTTTCTACCAGATCCTGAGCTTTGGTATTTTGCTCTAAGGATTCAAATTTTCATAATACTGTGTGAGCATTTATCTACCCAGAAAAATTCTACCAAATAAGGTAATAGCAAGTCAAATTCCCACATGGATCATTTTATTCAAGCTCCTAAGGTTTTATAGTTTAGTTTCAACCATCTCAAAAGTGAGGCAAGCGAAAGCAAAACAACCCTTTCTTATATTGGAAGAAGACTATCTGCTTAGCATGTGGCAGTAATGGCTATGCTATCTGTTAAATTCGATTGATTTAAAATCACATCCACATATAAATTAATACCTATGTATATATTTCTTTCCTTGATATGCTTAACTGCCCAAGTGTGGTGGCAGAATTTAAAATATTATGTTTTTTTCATTCTGCAGAGAAATACTCAATGGAGACAATATCAGATGTGTTCAGTGACTGGGTGGTATTTTATTAAAAAACCCAAACATTTTGAGAAGGACTGAGTAGGACTTTTCAGCTGTTTCCAAAAAGGCACTTCAGTATTTTGACATGAAGGTTCCTGTTTCCTAACCTGAAGAGAAATAGCAATGTTGTCACAAGGATGGACATACCTTTATCTGAAAAAAAAAATATATCCAGATAAAACCTATGGTACGTATATTGCCTCAGAACATAACATTACAGTAGCTCTTGCAGTTACCCACATCATTTTTTACATTCTTCAAAGGCTTCCTAAAGTCTGTATGTTCTTCATAGTTACTCCTGTCAATTAATTGAGTCACACAAAACTTCTAACATAGCATCTCCAGAATTTGCGGAGGTAAAATAAATAGCGTAAATTATGCAAATATTCTGCCAATGTGCAGTTGATAAAATATTTGTCTGAAATTAACAATTTCATTCAATTAGTAACTAACTGAAAAGTAATACATCATATACTTAAAATGAAGACGGGAAGTAGTATGAGCAATTTAAGAGTTTCTTCGTGTGGAGGGTGGTTGGATTATGGAACAAGTGACTCAGGCCAGAAATTTAGCTGATGTTTATTAGTTCAGGAAAGAGTTAGCAACAAACATGCAGCAACAAACTATATCTTTGTTTGTTTGCAATAGAGACACACAGATCTCATTCATATTTCATAAATTTCACTATTTTCTGAACTAGTCTTTTCCTGGCATTTAACAAGATGTTCTCATGCATTAGAAATTTGCAGAAAAAAAAAGCTAAAATATTACTAGCTTTTAGTACCCTGCAATTGGCTAAAAGAACATTTTTTATGTCCAGAAACTGTCAACAGATTTGGAGTCTTATTTGGAAAAAAATGACCTTTCAAGATAAATACGCACACATTTTGCCTGATTAATTCTACTTAAAGCTATTGAAAATTCATTAAATTAAAATTTATTTTAAATTTTATGCTTCTAGTTAGGAGGCAAAATATACTATCAGCTATTACACGCTTCACATTGCAAAGGCAATGCAGTCTATCATCAAAAATGGGATAAATCAGGGCATGGTTTGAGGTTTTTTTCCTCTCTGTATCTCTAGCAGCAATTATCTCCATAAGGTACATCTGTTAGAAGTTCCTAGGCTTTCCAGACAAGGGAAGAAAATGCCACTGTGCCATGATGAGTTTCTGCTGCTGTTCTGCTATGACAGAAGTGAGAGTTGCCTGACGGCTCAGGTGTTAAGGACTTAGAATTCCAGATATCCCCAAATTATTCTGTGTCTTGATACACTTATTTTGAACAATTGCTCTGTTCTGTTAAAACTGTATTTCGAAGAAATATTTGAGAAAATACAGCTGTTCCCAGACAGATAGTTCCATGTTACTTAAATTAGGAGAATACAGAGATTTTGCTCATTTGGTGCTCAGCTCTGTGACAAACCTTAGAATAAGACGGGGTATTATATTCTAAAGCCTGATTCCACGTCTTTTCGTCCTGAAAACTGTTAGCAGTTGAAAATCAGCATAAAAGGGAAGGATGGGGAAATGACTGCTTCCAATTTAAAGCAATGGAACTCATACCCAAAAGCTTTGTTTGTCCTGCTCATCTAAAATTTGAACAGCATTAGTTTCTGAAACATGAAAAGAATCCAAATTGAAACAACCAGTAATACATAAGAAGACTTCAACCAAAACTGGAACATGTTATTAATGATAAAATGAAACGTCCTACTTCTTTTTTCTTATGTTTATACTTCTATTAAGACCACATGAAAACAGTTGCCTTAAACAATGCTGACTTAAACCAGTTCATAATTCATATTTTTTGGTTTTGCAAAGGGGTCTTATATGTCAGACTTGCCAATAAACTTAGAGTATTAACATTTTTTTACATTTTTGTTTAAACTTGTTTATTATTATTGTTTACTTCTTCCTTCAAAGTCTGCAAGCAGAGTTCATTCACAAACTGGGCAGCAATTTCTCCCCAGGTAATTCAGTTTTTCTATAGTTAATGTGATCCCAAGTGTTCAACACAAGTCATGCACTTGCCTCCCCCTACTCGTTTTCATTTGTACAGGAACTCCTTAGCAAAAACATAAGCAAATGTTCAACCATTTTGGAAAGTATTTTGACAACATTGTTACAGATTTGCAAATTACTCAAAATTTGAAAAATATGTAAGAGATGCAGTTAAGGTAACCACTTATTGTGCATAAAAACAGCAGTAAAAATTAATAACTTGCAATGACGGTTCCTTCCCAAATCTTCCAAATACCTACAACAGGGCAAATGAAACAGTGGCTTTGGGGCTAACTCTCTACTGGGAGCTAGAAAGACTAGAAAGTCATATAAATATATATATATAGTGCATTCAACAGATGCAGGCTATATAGGATGTAAAAATTGCTCATGATAATGAAACTTGCTAAATTGCCTTAAAACCCCAAATGCAAATGAATTACACACTACAACGCTCAGAAAATTACTTTCTATATACTACACGTTCTGGACACACATATACATCATTTTGAAAGCACAGCATCCTCCACAGAAAACTATAAAGAGTTACTACCTATAATAATTATATGAAACTGAAACCAATTGCATCTGCAGTTGCAATTAAATCACTATCACACAATACCATGTCAATGTGTTTTCTGCAACACTTCGTAATAATATATTTTCAGACAGTTTTCTTATTGTATAAGTAACAAACTGACAGTTATTTCTCTGTGGAAATCTTTGGTGTTTGTGATTTAGGACAGACTGGAAATGCAGAACTGAGATAAGTAGAATTAGCTATAAAATACGAGTCCAAATGTAACTTTGAATTCTAAAACTATCAAAAGCGGGGTTTTTGGCAATGTCAGGAAAAAGTGTTTGTATTTTTAAGGACAGATTTTAAATTACTCTAGTTTTCATACTTTTGTTAGGTTTCACCGATGCTTATGAGCACATGCTGTTATTTTGAAGAAGGTCACATCCACATAGAAAATTTCAGCTGGTTTTGCATGTTACGAAGACTTGATTAATATAATATAATATAATATGGAAATCTCTTTCTAACAACTGAACCGTTAATCAGTCCCATAACCACTCCCTACAATAGACATCAGCTGGAACATTAGACTATGCCTTACATATTTTGCAGCCCTATTTTTCCCAGTTTTGTAAAATGAGGGAAGTTTGCAGAACTTCCATTCAGAAATGAAATTACTGTTAACAGTGTCTGGTAGAGGAGTCAAAAGATATGGAAACAAACTGTGCCATCAGATGTAAAAATGTCTGTTTCCATTACTACTGGTTAAGTCGCAACTCTTTGGTGGGGCCTTAGAACACAATAGCATAATAATCACAGAGAAGAGCAAACATGCAATTCTTAGTGTATCAGAATTTAACACCTACCACAAATAAATTACAGTTTGAGAGAGAATAAAGAGATTCAGTACTGCATTCTTAAGTATGGGCTAATTTATCATTTAATTTTCTTTACAAGTTGGTGAATGTTGACTCAGCGTGCATGTTTTGAATGCAAGTGAAAGATCAAACTTTAGAAATATATAGCAAAAGGATGAACCTGTCCTGAAGAGTATCTTTTACTATTGAATATATTTTATTAATCTCGTCTTTCCTCAAAGTTGTCCAGAAACTTTTGAGCAAGATAATTTTGAAGATAAGCAGTGCCTCTTCACATGAGCAGCTCTAACTGAGAGCTATGCCTGTGCCAGTAAGTAGTGATGAACAGCAAGAGCAAGTCTGCAGAGCTAAACAACTGACTGTGAGGACCCAACATCCACAAAATGGGCATTTCAGAGAGGTTTTATTTCAGACTCACTTCAGTCAGATTCCATAACCTGAATGCCAGTAGCAGCTGGAGGGCATCTTCTTTTCAACAAAAAAAAAATCTGTTTCCATGCATCCAACACTGCACTACAGAATGAATAAAAAGTAGTGCACTCCTTATCCAAGTTAAAACACTTGACCTGACCTACATACCTGTGCTTAGGTTGAAATTGGGAAGAAGCCTTATTATGATATACACTGTCACTTTATATCTAATTTGTATATTCTGCTAATCTAGTGGACTGTTCCGGCTCCCAAACTCACAGAGCATGAACTAAATCTCTGTGCTCCCTTCCCTGAATATCCTGAGCTATCTTGTTCTGCATCAGTAGGACAGTCCTGAGAGACAGCAGGAAATCAGCAGCGGTCCACTGTGCAGTGCTGAGTGGCTAGAGATGCAAATGAAATTTTTGGTACAGTGATTGACTGCTCTATACCAAACTGAAGCAGGAGGCCCTATGAGTTTGAGCTTCTTTTTCATGAAGTTCAATTACCTTTGTGATCTATTTCTTTCAACCTCCAAAATATCCTAATCATACAGATTAATCAAAATTAAGTTGTCAAAGGACTTTGGTAATTAGCTCTGTAGTAAGTAAGAAAGTCAAGGGCATACAAAGATTCCGCCTTTGGCAGTATTATCTGTCCAGCTTTACTTTTTTTAAAGCAGGCATCTTAATGTATGTGGTCATCATTAACATACGCTTTCGTTTTGCAATTGTTGTTCTATTGTTTCAAAATTAGAAACTGGAAATAAACTGAGAGTAAGCTTCAGTTGTTATCCACTGACATAATGGATGATAAAATACA
>NW_009260610.1:215962-278791 GCF_000687185.1 Egretta garzetta
CTTCGGTTCTTCCGCAGAATGTTCAGTTTAAAACACATTTTTAAATGCAGCATTTGACCTGTCTTACAGAAAAGCATCATAAATTGCAGAAGAGGTAAACTACAAAAGAAACAAAACCATCACAGCCCACAATTCTAAACGGAAGTTTGATAAAAAAGAATACAAATTTGATTCATACTCATTCAGGCCCTGGGTAGGAAGTCTCCAAAAGGCTGGTCCATGAGACATCAGATCATCAACCTGAACTCTGCACTGAGTGAAATATTGACTGCAGTAAACACATTTGAGAGCAACAAAAAAAGAAAGGTGAATAAGCAGGGTGTCCAGCAAGAGTACTTTTTCTTACATAGTCAGCGTATCTTGACTACACAAGAAAGAACCTCTAACATAGTCTACTTAATAGTAGACTAAAATACAAAAGCAGCAATATTGGCAGATTGCACTGTGAGTGATTATTTGGACTCATAACAGTAGGTTGCAGTGCCTCTTGCAGCTCAAAACCTGCAGTTGACATTCCAAGATGAAAGGCTGGAAATGAATTAATACACCTTGATACAATCGAAACACATGGCTGTAACTCACCATTAAATGAAAAAAGGATAAAAATGAATTAGTATAAATACATTTCTATCAGAAATATAAATGCGTGTCATAAGCTTTTCCTGACTTACACAGGAAACATACCAGCCTGACACAGCCAAATAAATAATTTCTTCAAGTTCCATTTTATTCAAGAAAATAGTAGTCTTCTTCAAAACTACATAAAGTTACCAAACTATGAGGATTACTGAGTTATAGGGCCATTAAAATACATACTGCAGCCTCCTCCCTGTAGTGTAATGAAGTCAGGACATGACACACAATTCTTCGGCAACAAGATCTCACACGCCGTTCCTGGTATGTGCCTTTTGAAATGTCAGCACGCCAATGCCATTTTAAAAAGGACTGAATGAAGCTACCACAAAGAGATTTCAAAGCGGGCAATGACAAAATAAGCCTTAAAAGCAAACCTCATCTTTCCCTCATTTTAGGAAAGGTTATTACTCTCTCAGAGCCTCTCTTTTCTAAACTCTAATGCAACTTCTCTCATGTAAGCAGCACTAGAAACCCCAATGTTGACTGACAGTCTCCAGTACAGCGCAACTTTAAAACTATGGTTACTGGCCTTACTGTGAGCTAGCGTATATCCAGCAGGGCTATTACTGTTCTCTGCTGCTAGAAAAGTTCAATTTTTAGCTTTAACTATAAATACATGATATATCACTGTATATTACCGTACAACAGAGGTAGCATGTCTCCTAATGCAGTGAAACAACAGAACATATGAAAGTTTCCATAAATGTGAACAAAGTGAACTCTCTTGCCAGTTCTATATTTCATTTATTTATCAATAGCAATTTTTTCAATATTTTATATAGCCCATAGGGGCCTTACAAAGTCAATCCTTCTTTTTAACAGAAAAATAACATTTCTGAGAGATTTGAATTATGTCAGGAGATAAGTAATTCACAGACTATTTTATGACTGACATATATACACCCAGAGACGCAAGGAGATTAAATCCTGTGGCTACTTGAGGTATGAACCCATTCTGTGTCAATCTTCCTCCATTTGTTTCTGGAGACTGACAGCGTGCAGTACTCACCAGTCAGAAATGCATCAATTCTTCAGAGAAACAGGAGAGAGAACTTTCATTTGCATTCACTTAAATAGATGAGATCAGCAATGAATTCCATCAGAAATGAACACTTCTGGGGATGCTGCTTTTATTACCTCTGCAGTGATAAAAGGATGGCATTTATAGAATGGTCCTCTGAAAAGCAAGTGCACAAATCATTGCAGGCACATAGTGTAGGTACTAATACTGTTATGTGTTACTGCATCCAGTTTCTCCACTCTTCTGAAATCAGAATTAGAACTCATAGCTCTAATTTGTAATAAGGCTAAGTGTTTACCTGGCTAAATGGTGCTTATAAAGTCAACATTTCTGGTTGAAAATATAACCCACCAAATTAACAGTTACTGGTTCAATCTCTCCAAATCTTGTTTCCTATAATGTATTTAGAATTGCATGCAATTCTGCAGTGCATAATTCTTCAGTTGCCTTGCTGGATTATAGGCTAACAATTCCCAGAATCTGCCTTCATTATGAATGGTAATATTGAATATGCTGAGCAAGTTTGAGTTTAATATTTTATTTCAATTTATTGTTGTAGGTAATCATTCACACTCTACTTCAAATCAGGTAAATGAGCTGGAGTATTTCCTAAACAGTTTCCCAGACAACAGACTTCCATAGATTCCTGCTCTTCAGTTTGGATTTTTTTTCTCTTCTTAAAAAATGTACTGAATAATGTTCTAGTCTTTTTAATTTTAATAAAAAGATCACCATTTTGCAAGGGAGAAGTCTTTAATCTTATCTGATGATATGCTTGAGAAATCACTTTGGTCTGGTGACCCACTAAGTGAGTCTACCACTGAGGTAGATCTCTGCATGCAATCACATCTCTTTTGAAGGCCGTAACATGTTCATCTCTGTTATTTTAGGTGTCAGGCCTTGAATGCAGCTCTTTATAGCTCTGCAAGTAGCCTTACATTGCAAATTGTATTCACACATTGACAATTTGCAATTCCAATAGTTACTGGAAATCTTTTAAATGTTGGTTTACCAGTGGTTGCTGTCAATTCATACGCTTTTGCAGTCCATTTCTTTGGGTTTCTTTTTTTTTTTTTTTTTTTTTTTTTTTTTTTTTCAGTCATCTTTAATATATCCTAACCTTCACTTTACCTCTAGCTTTCCTGCCTGGTAGGACAACCTCAGATGCTTCATGAACCCTGCCGTATAATAGATTTTTCTTCAGTTGCTCATCTAATCTCCCTCACATTTAGTAAATGCCATCTAATTAAGCATAACCCTCTCTGTCAAACCTTTCAAGTCTACCTGAACCCTTTCTGTCTGAAATTTCACAGTCCTTCTAGCCTTCTGATACCCAGTCTTGAAATGGTACATCAGCATGGCATATTTTATGCATGTATCGTTTCTTCGCCTTGTTATTCTGCTGCTTTGTTGCACCTCTTCTTCTCTTCCTGTGTTTGTCATAGTGGAATGTATTGAAAATCTTCCTATGACAGCACAGAAAATTATAAAATTGTTTTGAGAAAACTAACAGGAGTTTCCACTAGTACTTGCTGCCCAGAAACAAAAATTACATAAAATATTACAGAAAAAATTCCAGTATTATAAAGCTGAGCACCTTAGTACATTCAGAAGAAAGGCACTACGCTTTTCACTATTAAAAAAAGGGGGGGACCACTTTCACTAAGAATAAGGTTTCCAATGATATATATTCAACTGGTCATTTTAATTTATTTATTGTAATCTACTGTCATTGAGACATTTTTGCTATAAAATTCTGACAGTAGAAACATTAAGATGTTTTAAAATTAGATTGATTCTTCCTTTCCTGAAGCTCAAACACTTTAAATTACATGTGCTTAAGCTACAGTAATAAACACACTGCTATAAGACAAATGGTAAACAAAGACCCCAAATCACCATCCAGGGTAACGAAAATAATGCAGGAATAAAGGTTATATGATGTTGGTTAAAGAGGAAAGTAGCTATTATATTCTGTACTTAAACATACTTGCATACGTTTATCTGTTTTGTACTCACAATATGCTACATACTGTGAAAGATACAAATGATTAGATTGGTATGTTAAAGATGCTAAGGTAGTACAGTAAAAATATTTTATAGGATAATTCGGGATGAGCTCCATAAGAAACAAATCATGAAGTCAGAGCTCTGGTATATCACGCATACCAAATATATGACAATAAAACTTTTATATGTTTCCATCATGCTGTTTTATGTCAAATAGTTAATAGGGAAAAACTGTATTAGAAATGTTTTGAAGTTTAAAGATGTTTCGTTATTGGTATCTTTTTTTTATATTAATTCTACCATAAAACTAGCAACTGTGGTGTCATGTACATGTCTCTTCATGAGAAGTGTAACCTCATCAACCAAGAAGTTGCCAAAATTTACATAACTTTTCAAAATTACCTAAAATAAGGTGATAGCCTTTTATACATTATCACACATATATAGACAAACTGATATGAAGATATGCATGAAGTCCAGTATCTCACAAGAGGGCCTGGCTGTTTTCCTGCAAGGAACACAGCTGTCTGAGATCACAGAATACCAGGTAGGAAGGGATCTCATGGATCATCTGATTCAACCTTTCTTGGCAGAAGCACAGTCTAGACCAGAAAGCCCAGCACCCTGTCCAGACGAATCTTGAAAGTCCAATATTGGGGAATCCACCACTTCCCTGGGGAGATTAATCCAATGGCTGATGTTCTCACTGTGAAAAATTTCGCTCTTGTGTCCAGTTGGAATCTCCCCAGGAGGAACTTGCACCCGTATTACCCCTTGCCTTTTCCATGTGACTCCTTGTAAAAAGGGAGTCTCCATCTTCTTTGTAGCCATCTTTTACATACTGGAACATGGTGATAACATCTCCCCTAAGCCTTCTTTTATCAAGGCTTTTATCAAACCCAGTTCTTTCAGCCTTTCCTCATACAGCAGACTTCCCAGTCCTTTGATCATCTTGGTGGCCCTTCTCTGGACTCCCTCCAGCATGTCCACCTCTTTTTTGAATAGCGGGGACAAAAACTGTACACACGATTCCAGGTGTGGCCTGACAAGCACTGAGTAGGGTGGGATACTGACTTCTTTATCTCTGCTGGTGATGCCTTTGCTGATGCAACTCAGGATCCTGTTGGCTTTCTTTGCTGCAGCAGCTTTGCTGCAGAAGCATGTTGTTCACTCATATTGAGCTTATTGTCCATGAGTACCCCCAGGTCCCTTCCCACTGAGCTGCTCCCCAGCCAGGTAGATCCCAGCCTGTGCTGCACTCCTGGATTATGTTTTCCCAGGTGCAAACCACTTACATTTGTCTTTGTTGAACTTCATAAGGTTCTTGTAAGCCCACTCTTCCAGCCTATCCAGGTCTTCTTGCAGGGTGGCTCTCCCTTACGAAGTGTCCACTTCCCCACTTAGTTTGGTATCATCAGCAAACTTCATCAGGGTACAGTTGATCCCGTCATCCAGATCACTTATGAAGATATTAAACTGTGTTGGGCCCAATATCGATCCTTGGGGGACCCCTCTTGTGACAGGTTGTCAGTGTGAAAAGGAGCTATTTACCTCCAACCTCTGAGTGTGACCTGTCAACCAGTTCCCCACCCACCACACAGACCACTTGTCTAGACCGTAATACATCAGCTTCTGTAGGAGGAGGCTGTGGGAAACTGTATTGAAAACCTTGGAGAAACCCAGATGGACAATGTCTATTGCTCGGCCCACATCAACAGAGCGGGTTACTTTGTCATAGAAGGTGATCAGGTTTGTCAAGCACGATTTGCCTTTGGTGAATCCATGCTGGCTTTTCCCAATCATGTGCTTCATTTGACTTCTGATATCCCCTGGGAGGATTCCTTTCATAACTTTTCCAGGGACTGAAGTAAGACTGATAGGCCTATAACTTCCTGGATGCTCCTTTAAGCCCTTCTTGTAGATGGGGGTGACATCAGCTTTCTTATAGTCTTCTGGGACATCCCCTTTTCTCCACAACTTCTGAAAGATTATGGAAAGTGGCCTTGCAATGATGTCAGCCAGCTCTCTTAACACCCTCGGGTAGATATTGTCAGGGACCATTTATTTGTAGGGGTCAAGCTCCTGTAATAGTTCACATGCTTCACTTCCTTCACTGACAGTGGGTCTGTGTTTCCATCAATGTGGATTTTTGTTTCCCAGGCCTGTGCCCCAACAGTGCTGGTAAAGACAGCGGTGAAGAAAGCATTGAGAACCTCTTGCTTATTCAGCATTGTTGGCGACTAATTCACCTCTCCTGTTTAACAGCAGGTCAGAATTTTTCTTCTGTTTCTGTTTGTTGTTTAGGTACCTGAAGTACCCTTTCTCTGGCCAATTTCAATTCAAGCTCAACTTCTGCTTTTCTAATTTCATCTCTGCACTTGCACTGGCAATGCCCTTGTAGTTCTCAATGGATATTCATTGCTTTTTAATCTCTGATACGCTTCTCTTTTGGTTATGAGCAGACTCAGAAGCTCACAGTTAAGCCAAGGGGGACTCTTGCTCCACCTACTTCCCTTACCTATAAAGAGGATGAACTGGTTTTCTGCTTTAGGAAGCGCATTCTTGAAAAACTCCCAGCACTCACTGGCTCCTTTATTCTCCATGGAAGCTTCCCACGGAATCCCTCCCAATTGAGCTCTGAGCCAGCTGATCTAAAATCTAAAATCCTGCTCTGCAGGATCCCAAACTCCACAATACTGTGATCGCTGAAGCCAAGGCTAACACTAACCGAGATACTACAAATCAAGTTTTCTTGGTTTGTGAGTAGCAAGTCCAACAGTGCCTCATTCCTGGTTGGCACAACCAACAATCGTGTGAGGAAGCAGTCCTCTACTCATTCCAAGCACTTGATGGATGACATGTGAGCTGCTGCATTTTCTTCCAACAAATGCCTGGGTAATTGAAGTCACACATAAGAACCAGGTTCTGTTGACCTAAAGCTAGCTTAAATGGCCCAAATATTGCTTTGTTGGACTTATTGTCTTGGTTTGAAGGTCAGTAGCAGATGCCTACTGTAAGATCCCCTTGGAGACAAATCTGATCCTGACCCAGAGGCATTCAATAGGGCTTCCACAATCATCAGAGTTGAATTCTATACATTTGTGCTGGTTTTGGCTGGGATAGAGTTAATTTCCTTCATAGTAGCTGGTATGGGGCTATGGTTTGGATTTGTGCTGGAACCAGGGCTGATAACACAGGGATGGTTTCATTAGTGCTGAGCAGGGCTTACACAGAGCCAAGGCCTTTTCTGCTGGACTGGGGATGCACAAGAAGCTGGGAGGGGACACAGCCGGGACAGCTGACCCCAATAGACCAAAGGGGTACTCCACACCATATGACATCATGCTCAGCATATAAAGTTGAGGGAAGAAGATGGAAGTGGGGGACATTCAAAGTGATGGCATTTGTCTTCCCAAGTCACTGTTACGTGTGATGGAGCCCTGCTTTCCTGGAGATGGCTGAACACCTGCCTGCCCATGGGAAGCAGTGAATGAATTCCTTGTTTTGATTTGCTTGTGCGCGTGGCTTTTGCTTTATGTATTAAACTTTGTCTTTATCTCAACCCATGAGTTCTCTCACTTTTACTCTTCCAATTCACTCCCCCATCCCACTGCGGGGGAGTGAGCAAGCGGCTGTGTGGTGCTTAGTTGCAAGCTGGGGTTAAATCATGACTACATTCAAGGTTCTCCTTAACATAGTGTGCAACTCTTCCTCCTCTTCTTCCCTGCCTGCCTTTACAAAACAGCCTATAGCCATCCATCGTGATCCTCCAGTCATATGAGTCGTCCCACCATGTTTCAGTTATTTCTATGATATCACAGCTTTCTTTCTGGGCGTGGAACTCCAGTTCCTCCTGGCTGTTCCCCAGGTTGCATGCATTGATATACATACACTTGAGGTGGTAGGTCTTCTGTTTCTCATCTTGGGAGGCAGCTAAGGAACATTTGTCGCTGCTCTGGTTGGCCTGACTTATTCCCCAGTTGTTGCAATGGTGTGAGCATTGCCACTTTGGACCCCACCCCCCGAGTCCTTCAGTTTAAAGCCTGCCACACCAAGTTGGTCAGCCTACTTCTAGACAGGTGGATCCCATCCCTCCCTAACATGCTATAGTTATCAAAGAATGTCCAATTGTCATAAAAGTCAAAACCCTCATGATGGCACCAGCCACGAAGCCAGAATTTGACTTGCATTATACGTTTATTTCTAGCTGCACCCTTTCCTCTAACTGGTAAAATGGAAGAAAAGATAACTTGGGCACCAATACTTGTTGTTTGCACCCCCAGGGCTTTATAGTCTTCCTTGATTCTGCCCAGGTTCCAGCTTGCAGTGCCATTCATGCCCACAGGAAAGAGTAGCAAAGGACAGTAAATAGTCCATGCTCTTGACAAGTTGTGGCACCCTCTTGGCAACAACTTGGCCCTTAGCTCCCAGAAGGCAGCATACCTCTTGTGACTCCTTGTCAGATGACAATCCTCCCCAATTTCCCACAAGGCCCCCTCCACTGCCTGCAGATTATCCTGTAGCTCTAGAGCTTCCTGCAGATCTTTCAGCTTCTTGGTTATATACAAGAAGAGCAGACAAGGAGGTCAACAGTTAGTAGAGAACCAGATCATCCGAGGAAAGACAGAAACCACAAGTAGAAGAAAATGTCAGCTCATTGGCAAGTAAAGCAGATCTGCAAGGTAACTTAGTTTTCTCATTCTCTCCCCACCTTTATCTCACAGGCTGGGAAAGGGAAAGATTACAAAGAACAATTAGTTTCCTAAGCTGGTTTAACACTGCAATGGGCAATAGATATTGGATGGCAATGGGATTTCAAAGAACTGGAATTGATTGGGGGAGGCAAAAATGAAAGCAGGAAAAGTGACTTGAACTATGGGAAACTTCATAAGAAAAACAGTACAAGTGAGGAAAACACTGATCAGTCCCTTCAGGAACAGCACTGGAAACTGGACTCAGAAGAAAGAGGAGTCACGTCCATACTTCTATGGATGGAATGTACAGCATTTCACATGAGCTGAGGAGCACCCCAGGACAGTAAGGAGTGTGCGTGAGTGTGTGTGTGTGAAAGAGAAAAAGGGAGAGAGAAGAAGGGGGGGAGAATGAATGAGAGAAAATGAGAGGGAGAGAGGATGAGAGGGAGAATGCTGGCTGATGGAAAGTCAATGTCATCACTTTCACTAAATCAATGGAGCCAATAATTTACCTGAAAAAAATAAAATAACAACCTGTTCTGTATATGAAGAAAGTAAAAATTATTTCATTTGTGGAACAGGTATTTTTGCTGCTTTCTTTAGTCTAAATGAGGAGAGAAAATTGCATTGCTCTGTTGTTCTGCTTATTACTTTTTTTTTTTTTTTTTTAAACGCTTCACATTCATTTCTTCAACAGCCTTGTAGAGTTCATAAGAAAACTTCTAGGAATTGTAAACTCATCAAGGGTTGCTCCAATGAAATGATATATAAGGAATTATATACCTACTTTTCCTTCAATAACTCCTAAAATAATTGTCTTCTTTCCCTTTAAGCCTGCATTGGTGTTATTTTTTTTAGGGTGACCAGTGTAATTTCCTTTCATGGGGCTTTTGATATCATAATTCAACAACTCTGTTCTTTTGATTTCTTCTTTTCCGCCCACCCCCATCAAAGCCACTCCTAACAGAAATAATTCTGTCTCTCCTATAGTATGGAGATTCACCTGTGATGAAAACTGTAATCAGATATGAAGCATTTAAGATTCCTTCAAATATTTTCAATTAAAATGAGTGAGAAAACTTGAAAAACAAAAATAAAATAAGAAGGAAATCCAGAATGGTTTACTAAATAGCTGTGTGACCTTGATAATTACAAACATGAATGCATTACAGATGACATTTCAGATGATCAGAGCTGTAAAAATTTAAATAAGTAACATTAAGACTAAAGCAAAGAAATTATAATGGAAAGGGACTCCATTCCACCTTTCTATTTAGAAGGTGTATTTGGTATGCTACCTGCTATTTTAAAATATAATTCCAACACTGAAGTTTCCATCTCTTCCGTTACAATTTTATTTTCCAGACACAAAATTCTCAGTGTTAAAAAATAATCCACAGATACTTTGTCCCAATTTCCCTTTTCTTAATCCAGTATTTTAGCTATGTAAAGTGTCAAATAAATCCTATTTTTCCTGTTTTTTTAACACAATAAAATATTTGTCAATGATTGTTCTATTTTAGTTATGAATTAGAAAACACAGAGTCTATATGGATCCTTCCTTATAAATGTAGTCTACCAGGATAGTTATTACGATGTTTTTCTTTTGGGGGAAAGGGAGGAAGAAGGAAAGAAATACCCCTCTTATCCTTGAACTTCTGCTAATTCAACTATAGTTTTTGGTAGTGGTGCGCAGTATGCTAAACACTTTTTCACCAGAGCAATTTAGAACAGTGATGAAGGAAAGACATGTGCTGACCTTTCTTTTACTGTCATGATTTACAAACTCATAAAAGCTATTACCCACTGACACCACTCCAACTACAGCTTTTTGAAGTTTTTTCTTATACATTTTCCCTTCTGCAATCTAAAGCAGGATCCAAATAAAAAAATGGACAGCACTGTAAACATATGAATTGGATTATACTCATAACAAGCGAGAAAGATTCGAGAAGTGCCTGTCTAATGTAAGTATTCAGGTAGAAAACAAAAGCACATCTAATATTAGTGCAATTTTCAAGATAATTTCATTCTGAAACATTATGTATGTCTTGAGAAGAACTACAGTAGTTTACCAGAGGAGTTTCTTATCAATATACTGTATTTCATGCAAATAGTATTGCGGTTTCTCTATCAGTCCCACGCAAAGCTACTGCTCTCTCAGAAATGTATTTCATAAAATTGACTTAACGGCCTCAATGTAGTGAATTTTAACTGCCTAAGAGAAATGAAGTTAAAAAAAAAATCGTCTGCTGCCTGAACATGTTCTCACATATAAGAAAGTAATAACAGCCATAGATGGAACAGAAACTAATTCAATAGACTCCCAACTTACTGAAACTGTCAGCAAAGTGGAAAACAAAAGAAACTCACATTTAGAAATTTGGAAATTATTCTAAAAGGGCAACACAGGTCATTCAGAAATATGAGTCAGTAAGACCCCTATAAGAATACTGGCACCAGCAACCCTGTTCCAGGGAACAATGAATCAGATTTACCAGATAAGTCAGAATTCGTCTAGGTACCAAAACCCAGGTACTTCCAGAAATTAAATACAGATTTGTAGAGAGTGCACACTGAAGAAAGTTTGCAAAGAAAACCTGTCATGTTTCCTCCTCAACCATCAGCAGACCAACTAAAACACATAGGAAATGTCAGAATAAGCCAGAAGGTATCAGCAATGTTCAAGGCCATACTAGATGCTGCAGCCCCATCAAACATGGCCCATTCACTTTCTGGAGTTACCAAACTACTTGAAGACAATTTATCCCTCATTTAGCTATAGTTAAATTTTTTTCATAGTCTCCTGCTTCCAGGAAAAACTTAGCATAAAAAGAATAGAACAGCAGCACATTTAAAAGCAGAATGGAAATGTGTTACTGGGCTCAAAAGTCTAATTTATTAATACATTTAGATCTTGATCTGTCAGAACAATTAACAAGCAATGTATCCTCTTAAACAGATATGGAAAATCTGTAGACCTGAGCTGGCCCTGACTTATTCATACTAAATATGGCTACACGGTACTTTCCACATTCATTATGGGCATATAATACCATGAGGTCCATCACAAGCCTTGGAAAATCTTATTCAACACATAGAGTCTCTGTTGTCACACACAGTGAGTCTGCAGCCATCAAAAGAAGCAAGAGTGAGCAGTACTGTTACCCACCGATCCAGCCAAGTCCATATTACCTGGCAATACAGATAGCATCTCTAGATTTCCTTTATTACTATAATACACCTAAGTATTCTTCAGCTAGATTCTTCTGTTTTGAAGAAGTACAATACACATCTCTTCCAGCTTCACAAGTAAGAAGAGATCCACAGGTCGATCAAATATTGACCCAAAATACTGATTTAAACACACACACATAAAATAATTTTCTTTCTTTGAATTTCACATAGGATGATTGATTCAGTCAGAATGGCTGTGAGCAAATCTCTCCAAACAGCGTTTATGTACTCAAAAGTTGGCTCAACCGTATTCTGTAACCTGTAAAACTGCTGAATATCAAAGATATTCTTGTGAGTGATTTGGTATCCCATATAAAAAACTCTAGGTTGTAACAAAAGGCACTACTTGTGTATGTCAAAAAGATCCCCTCTAATCTTGGTGTTCATGGGCTTATAACTAAAGTTGAGCATATGGGGTTTTTTTGCTGGTTAGGGACACATTCTGCACGGTGTCACCTGGTTTCTCCTCTGTGCCATCAGTAAACTAAAACAAGGAAACACGAAAACTGCTGGAAGCTCTATTGTACTGAGCTGTGTTTAGAGAGTAAGAAAGTTGCCATATATTTAGGTACACGAGGTCCTTCTTTGATAATATGCAATGTTCCATTGTTCAAACACCCGTTTCTGCTAAAAAAGTTTTTCACTAAGAACAATGGTATTAAAGATACCCCATTTTAATAAATATTTAAAATATGAGAGATATAAACTGAGACCTGTTGTCACAAGGTGCTCTCTCTGTCCTTGAACTTTTCACCCAATAGCACTGGAACGTGCTTTCAGGAGAACCAAGTGCCCTCTGGATTGACCTCTAATGTTTACTATTCAAAAATCCTTCCATAACGGAGCATACTCTTTCCAAACCACTGTCAAACTGCAGCACACTAACATTACTTACAGCACCATCTCTTCCCTACCACTTCTCTTTTCCCTCCTTCTTAGAGATTATCACCTATGTTGCTACTCCAGTTATGCCATTCCTTTTTAGTCATTTTCAGGTATTCCATCAGCTCACGCCAGTGTTTAACAATACTTCTAATCACGTTTGTTCCTTGAATGTATGTATAAAAAATTTTAGGAAAGCACCTGTATGGATGGATGCAGTCAAAGCCAAATTCATGTGAAGCCTATGCTCCTAACCTCAAGCCTATGATCCATCAAATGCAAGCTAACTCTGATTTAGAAGCTGTCTCAGTGGAGAACTGTGCTAAAGCTAACAAGTCCTGCTACTAATCACATGCTTAGTCCTTTTCTGTTTTAAAGAACTGTACTTTCTATATTTACCTCATAGAGGAAACACTGTCAAAAAAAAAGTGGTACTGGATTGGGAAACTGATTCTGAAGAAGCCAGATTACTGATTCCCATCACACCATTTATCTGCCTTATACATTTACACTGTAAGTTCTGCAAGGCAGGGAATCTCTCTTACAAACTGTTTGCAAAGAGCTTCTTCACACAAGAGCATTTTGAGTTCTCCAAAAAGGGCAAGCCTGTACTAATATAATACTGCTTCTATTACCAGTAGTAAATTTAAAATTGTTTGCATTGAGCAAAATTGTGTATCAATAAATATTACATATTTTGCTTCCAGAAGGCTTGTTAACTAATTTTGTCATTCTTGGAGGCAAGCACAATATTGTTGCAAGCAGTGATCTCCTGTTACAACACTTTGTTATTACTGATATGCAGCTACCTCCTCTTTATTCCTTTGGTGACTCTGTTATGGTTCTGTTCTTCTTTTGCCCTTATGGTTACCATGAGAAGATCTTACCACTGTACTCATATACTCATGACAGCCTTTTAAAAGAATTCCTATTTTGGGTATATATTAATTAATTACTTCTATTCATTCCAACTGTAATCAGCAGGGAGCTCTTCATCATTCTCTGGAATATTTAGCACCCTTAAAGTGACACCATTTGCTGTGCTTTTAGGAAGCAGCTTATTGCTCTAATTCCTTCTTATGAGATCCAAATTTTGCAGGTCTCATTCTTCATCCAGTCGTTACCAATCTTCCCTTACCATGGCCCTAATTTCACTACTTGCCCTTTAGTCACTAGCTAAGATACTGATCTCCCCTGTGCACAGTTGAATCAGTGTCTCATCTTCCTCTCTTTTTTCAAGGACAAAACGCTTATCTGAGGTACCAAATTAAATGTCTCCACATATATTTCACTTCCATCCTTCCTACAGTTTTTTTACTGTTGTTGTTGATATCAGATTACTTATTTAAGATCTCAACTTGGCACTTTCTCTCTTATAATAATTTCTCTTTAACGTTTGACCATTCCAGCTTCATTTCTTTTTTACAAGGTTCAGCTACCATGAAAGATTTTTCCTTCTCTCCAAACAGGAAAACAAATGCAGCTTTCACATTCTCAGTTAGGTTTTGTTTCAGCTGCCTGAGATCCTAAAGTAGCCGTCAAGCCAAATCTAGTTTTTTTCTGTGAGCTGTGAAACCAATGAAGTTTTCTATCCTGGAGTACTTCCTATATCCCTGCCCCATACTCCTGCAATTACTGCAGCTTTTCCCATGTCCTCTATAATCTATTATCTGTAATACTATCGGTTCTCCTTCCTGACCTCTAGATTCTCCCACAGTATCTTGGGCAAAGAAGTTCAAAAGTAATTTACGAAACATGGAAGGACAAAATGGTCTTACTAAAAATTCTATGTTACCATAAAATAAAATAACTTAAAAGCAGTTGAATACAAATCTACGATGTATTTTTCTTATTCTGCATGCAAATCCATAGGTCTAGAAAACAAGACGTAGTTAATTTGCTTGTATGTGATGTTAACTCTGAAATTACAGATGCAACATAAATGTCAGCAGTTAGTATTTCACTAGCACTCAAATTTTACTAGCATTCAGCTAGTAAAGCCCCTAAAAGCCTACCATACGAACTCAAACACCTCAAGCTCTCAACTCTTCTTCTTGTGCTGACAAATTTCCACAATAAATACATATACACAAATATTTGACAGAAAAAAATGCAAACACAGAAGGGTAAAATACACTTAATTACATATCAAGAATAAAAATGTAGTTGATACACCACTGATCACAATCATTGTGATATTTAAGACACTTAAATACATAAGTGTTATACGACACTTAAATAAGTATGTGCTATACCATCTGAAACAGCTTTTGAACTGCTTTTATCTGCTTTAGAAGCTGAGAGTCCAAGCAATGAGTCTAGGTCCAGTTTGCTAAATAATAAAAAGTCTTGACTACACATGCTAATTCTAACATTCCAATGACATTAATCAAGTCATCAGCAGGCCTGTATATTTGGAAAGCATTTTTTTAATTCAGCCTGGCAACAGAGTGTATGTTGTAGCCAACCACAAACTTCATTGCAAGTGTAAAACTGGGCTCAAAATCTCTTTCCTGCTTACATAAAATGGCAGTAACACCAATATCTACAGCTTCCCAGGAAATGCTAAGTTGTTCAGAAGCTTCTGACAGAGCAACACAGACACCCAAACCTAGCAACTGGCAACTGACAATTTCTACAATTCACTTTATGGTTTGTTTTCTTTTTATTCTTACATTTTCATATACATGTTTTCACATATAAGTAAGTGAAGCACAGTGTCATTTGCGCCGTGAATATATGCATCAACACTATCCACAGGTGATGCATTGGAGACTGACAACAATTCGCATTTCTGTACCTTCCTTTTTGTGCTGAAACTCCCTAAAACCCTTTGCAAAGCAATAAATATCATACCCAAGGAGAACTAGTGATAGGTCATCAATACAGTAGTGACTTTCTGTACCCAGGCTTAGCAGCCATTCTAAGTACAGCAATACTTCTGAAATATGAGTGCCAATTAATCTGAAATAGTTCTGCCTGTGAGGGATCTTTTATATAATCACCTGCACTACTACAGATTGCATCTGCAGTTCTTTGATACCACTGCAGAAGGACAGCAATTTCATTAAAACGGTATTTGCACTCTGTTGAAAGGCCAGTAGGTTTCTTCAAGTTCCCCATATGTCTTAAATGTGTGATCTTATGCTAAGCCCTGCCTACCCGAGTAAACTGCCAAATCCATACACAGGATAAACAAAAATATTTATAAAGTAACTGTGGCAGCACTGGTAATGGTAGCAAAGACAGCACAGAAGAGAAAGTTGAACCTATCTTTCCATGCTTACTACTGCTCACCACAGATGAACAGCCCTCTGCATTTATTAAAGAGAACAGTTAGCTGACCTTCAGGAGCTGAAATTCAGATACCTACTTATAGCCGCTCCTCCATGCTCCCTGCTACTCTCTTAGCTTCACACATTTATGAGTTCAGTGGTTTGGAGTACACTTCTGTGGGCTTTCTGATCTGGAACCACCCCTCCAGCAGCGCATTCACCTGCACACATGCGCAGCAGCCCACGGAGCAGCAGCAGCCCTGTAGCTATCCTCCAGGGGTCACAATTGGGTTACAAATTCTGTAAAATGTGATGACTGTGCAACTTCATTTAGAGCAATTTATTCACATCCTTCTTCATTAAGATTCAAATGGAATAAGTAAGATAGAAATTGAACAGATACAGAAATTGTGCGTGGCTTGCTTCTGTAGTCAGTAAACATTTATTCACTAGGCACAGCTCTCTCTCGTGCTCTCTCTCTCGTATTCTCTCTCTTCCCCCATCCTTCCTGCTTGCTGTTTTAATGCATAATTAAGAAGGTCAGAATTAATGAAGCAGTGTGGAGTAAAGTTCAAGGAATCCCCAGGCACTATTTATTCTATTAGATCTCAGGCATGAATGTCAGATTGGCAGCATTAGAGGCAGAGGCAGTGTTGCTGGCAGCAGTCCAGAAGCGAAGCTACCAAGGGAGACTTACCTGCAGTGTCAAGTCATTGCTGAGCTCCCTCCCTGCAAAAATCACCCGCAGCTGGTCAGCTGGAACTCCCTGTCGCTGGGCAACCGCCTCCTTCAGCTGGAGGATGCTGGCGTCTGAACCAACCTCCACCGGGAAGCCATGGCTGGAGTTGAACCTGACAAACACTGAACAAGAGCAAAATACCTTTTAAAGCGAGCATTTCTCATGAGGTGTTTGTACTAGAGTGACTACGAGAGGCTTACTCTTCAATTTCAGGGAGCATGTACTATTTTCAGAGAAAAGCTATTAATACTGCAGTGTACCATTTTGAAACCCATCACAGAATAGTTAGTGACCAATAAACAAACCCCATGTGTTTCCCCTTGGCAGAATCAGAAATTACAGAGAACAGTCAGAATCAAAAAAGACCCAGCTGTCTAAGTAGTCCCTAATTGGCACAATAGATTTTCAGTTCAGTCCTAACCTTAGCAGGCACAGGGCACACAGCTTTCTGTGCCCTTGTGCTCTTCCCCACTGCCTATAACAAATAAATGCAGGAAACTGAGGTATGCTTTAGAGCCAAAATGCATTAAATAATACAAGGGAAAACAATGCCTTGTTACACAGTAAAGCACAGTCATATAAACTGGTTTCCCACAGATATAATTCTACAGAAGATAAAGATAAGAGAGAAAATCACAGGCTAGCAGAAATGTTTGGGAGCGTTGTATTAGAGCGTGGTCTTTTCAGAGTTCACTAAAATATCTGCAGTACATAACTCCTGCCGGCATCCACCCTCAGTGCAGAAAATCACTACTGCACCAGTCATATCATTTTGAGAGCTGCAGCAACTAGTTTATACATCCAGAGAAGTCTGGCAAATAAACTCATAAGCTTCCTGCTATTCAGCTGGCAGAGCTGTTTTTCATAAGGAGTCTGAATGTGCTCATTGAGCCCATGGTCAGGGCAATGACTACAAGAACTACGTAACAGGAAAAAACCTCATTACATCCATATCAGTCACGGAGATTGTATGAACGGTAGACACGTCCCCAGTGGACCACTTCAACCAATAGCTCTGCAAGCAGGAAGCAAAGGAATTAGCAAAACCCAGTATAAAACAAAAAATGATTTATATCAATTAGATGGTGGGTACCTGTGACGTAAACTGCTTGGGTATTGACTGTAACAACCAGTCTTCTTCAAGATTTATTTCACATTCTCACTGCAATGTTTTAGCTGAAGATGTTATTCCTTTGCATTTTTCATGAATGACAGAAGCATAAGCTCAAAAGTATTTATATAGTTCAAAGAAATAACAACTTTTAAAATTGAAAACTGGATCTTTATGACTTTGCAAACACATAAAGTCTACCTGACCACTTCAAAGTTGCCAGATTCTTTAAGAGCATTGAATATGGCTGAGAACGCTGCCATTGTTTTGTTGAGCAATGACTTGTAAATATCTGCAATTTCACATCTTCAGTTCAGATTTGGTTAATCTTTAAGGGACAAGGCCATACACCAATAAAATTTTACACAACACTTCAAGTTTTGCACTTGAGATTACCCTCTTAATGTACTAAAATGCAGGGTAGGATTGTATAATGCTGTGGCAAGGCAGGGTGCAGCACATATGCCCTGCAGTGTGTTACACAGTCTCCTGTAGTACATCTCGTTACTGGCTTTGATTTCTATTTAAAGGTGTTCTGGAAATAACTAAACTGTGCAAGCTGTATATTCAGACTGTTCAGAAAAATCAGTGGAATTTGAATTTTATTTTGATTGTGGCTTGGAGAAAAAAGGAGGACTTATACGACAAAAAGTAGTTCAGCTAATGGGAACTGAACATCTCTCATCTTTCCAGAACACTCATAATGCTCAACTGCACATAACTTTATCTGGGCCAGTAGCAAAATATATAGTTAAATCAATGGGGAATATACTTTTTTAATATGCTAAGCTCTGACTATCTGACTATGTGCATATATTTTTTATATATTTATATAGGTATGCTCGCATACACACATAAAATGCATACATGTGCATCTCCAAAGAATTCTGCCTAACTAATAGATAATCCTCTTTGTCTTTAGTCTTATAAAAGCCAGTGCTATTGGTTTTGGAAATAAAAAAAAGTTAGCAAGTGCATTGACTCTGCAAATCAAATGTGCTGGTAAGAGGAAAACGCTTGATGAAAGAAGTATAAAGAAGTGGAGTGTCATTTAAAGTAATTATAAAGCAGTACTCATTTTTAAAGACAATATAAATACAACACACTTATTGCAAGCATAATTCATGTTCATCATCAACAACCCCCACCCTTTCTCTCAAATAAGTTTATTTTTGTTCACTTCCAACAGGTATAGTCTCCTCCTTCTGACATGTACAAGGCAGCAGAAGCTTCAGTCTCACAACTGTAACCACAAGCAAACGTAGGAAACAGGCGTGTGAGTGCAACATTCTGCACTCCACAGCAAAGACTCCAACTACTCTCTTAAAGCCTGAAGAGCTAACTCAGAAAAATGCTAGAATGCCAAACTTGGCTTGCTGGAAAGTTCTAATCCACAAATACTTTACCCTGCAATATGTTTATTCCATTAAAAAGTCTGCAACCCACCAACTCTTTTTAATGTAAAAGAACAGAAGAGACCTTTGCTTACTTGCACAGAGCATAAAAAGATTAAATACAAAACTTCAGTCTGCGGAATAAAGCCAGAATTTCATCAATATGATATTTCAAGCTGTCTTTTTAGGAAAAAAAACCCCTTATTATTTTCTTTTTGACATTTCAACACATTAAATCACCACTATCAACCTGACACTCTTAACGCCACACGTTATTCATGAGATCACAGGTGAAGTTATGCAGACATTCGAGACTGCTTCCATCCAAAGAACACATACTTTGAAAAGACTTGGAATTTTGTCTACTGGAAGTTAAATAAATATTGGCTTTACAGAAGATTAGAGAATTTACCTGAGGCCTAAACTGCTGATGGAAATCCAAAAGAAATAAATCAAGTTACTAAAGTTAAGAAGTAGCCAAACTAAGCTGAAGAAAGGAGGCTCCAGTTGGATCAGCTCTCCTAGTCTCACATCTGTAAGAGGTGACTAACAGTAAAACTTGTCTGATAAAAGGAAGCTCTGTGAGACTTGACTGTCATGTAAAAGATAATCTCTGTAAATATCACAAGGATCTGATTCCCAGAGGGATCAAGAGGTACCTAGGTGCTTTTTTACCTCTCTCTCAGTATCTATCTGAATCTCTAAATCTATCTAAAGCATACATGTTCATGCAATAATTTCACTTTTACATGTAATGAGTTGTTTAGTATTAGTCTTGTTTGGAAGGATCAGCAAGTGCTACATAAAGGAACAGATATAGAGAAAGTAACTTTTACATATTTCCAGACAAATTTCCCACGTTTCCTACAAAACCACACATATTTTCAAGCATGTACCTACACAGTAAGAAATTTTTTCGTCCAGCATAATGACTCAAGTGGTGGAAACTGGATTCTTCAAAGACCACAGGCTTACTTCTTTGGCATGCCACTGCTGTGAGTATGGCAGAGGGAAAGTTCTCAGTTCTGGGGGTAAGGGCAGGAATTGCATTTGTACAGAGCAATGTGTTTCATCCTAGACACTGGTACTACAAAATTAGAATACACAGGGTTGCAGGGTACATGAAATGTATTCAGGTGCAAAGAAGCTGTAAGAGACTACATACAGAAACGATGGTCTAGCATGCAGTAGTAGGTTAAAGCTGGCTAAGCAGAATGTAACAAGTCTTCACAGACAGAGGCTAGCAATTCAGGGAAGCAGAAGTGAGAAGTGAAAATGCACCCCTCCGCCTCTCCCTGCCACCCCAACTGGACCAGAGAGTGAAGGCGCGCACAGAAGTAAACACTGAGTAGAATTAAAATCTTGGTTCCCAGTTGCAGGAAGTTTCACTATGTTGATATTGGTTTTCATCTCAAATACATCAAAAATTCAATGTATTGACTTTTTATATTCTTTTTGTTGAACAAGAAGTAACATGTAAGTATTAAAATATTTTCATTCCACGGTACTTCATGGAAATAAATACTTCTTTATTCCTCCAATCCTGTTGATTGGACCTCTCTGTTTGGATTCTCTCTCTCAGAATGAAGCACCAACACAAATCCCAGAAAGAAGTGGGTGCTGTGGTCATGAGGACATGCTGGTGTATCATGATGGAGGCAGCCCAGCATTTATTTTGATTAAAAGTTCCCAAGGAACTCAACTTCTTGGCTTTTAGCTGATTTGTATTCAAGTGACTGTAATAAAATTAAGAAGTTATCACCTCTGAAGCAACTTGTATTAATAAATTTATGTACAATGAGCCATTTCGTTCATATGAATACAATACGGAAATGCACCAGTTCCCAAATAAAGTATTGCTATCCTGAAGATTTTGTGTTTCACAAACAGTATGACACATCATTGCACCCACTATTAAAACGGAGTCAGCAGCACAATTCAATCACTTAGGATAAAATATGATGAATAACTTTTCCCCATGAGGTAATACAAGAATTGTTAGTGCAGGGAATACAAGTAAGTGAAAAAGATTGTAACTAAAATCTTGGCTAGTTAAAGACAATACTGCCACTGGCCATCTGTCCATCCCTTACGCTGAAGGTTGCTACACATACAACTGGGATACTGAAAGAAATGTGTACCTGCATCTCAGCTGTGCCTGTTTGCAATTCAGCATGTTAGTACAAACTCAACTGGAAATTGAAGAAAATGCAGATATAAACTGGTTAAACTCAGACACAGGTATGTGGGGCAGGTGTGTAGGGGAGCTGCAGAATATCAAGTGAAGGCTGAGAGAAAGCTGGTGGGCAGACACCCCTGCCAGGATCTCACCAGGCCATTTCTCAGGGCCCTGGGACTCAGCAGCCTTTCTTCTTCAGCAAGTCATACTAAAAGTGCCAAAGCTTTAAGCCCCATTGTCATCAATCCTACAGGTTTTCCAGTTCTGAATCAAGAAGATAAATATTGCATGTGGAGAAGCTTCGGCCCTGCTTGTGAACAAACTGTGAAGGTACAGTTCCGATACACAGAACCAAAACGACTGAACTGTGCCAAGAATGAAAAAAAGTTGTAGATGTTTTTACACTGCTACATGCAAAACACAATTTATTTATTTTTTTTAGTTTTGACATCAAATAGGCAATTCTTTTTCTTCCTAAAGTAGTGAATCACACAATCCTGCTTCACTGCACATCAAACAAAAGCTATAACCTACAATATGTGGCAATAGATCAGTGGCACCTATTTAAACTTTGAGATCTTATGGCTAAGCAATTATATTGTGTCCATGATAACTATGACAAGTAGTCAAGTAGTCTTTATTCCCCATTCTTCTGAGGGACAAAAGAATAAAGCCAAGGTTTAACCTACGGACGGTGTGAAACGTGAAACTTTTTTTATTTTTAAAAGCACTTAAATATATATATATATTTATATTTATATATATAAAGCACCTATCACCATATTGATAAACATTCTTTGGAACCACTCTGACGGCAGAGGTTTTTAGGAGGCTTTAAGAGCCCTTTCCCTGCTGAGGTCAGATGACAAGACCTTTGGAATATATTTCCCTAAGACTGGGAAAAAAAGTCTTGTGACAGTATCTGTCTGTGGTGATCAGTTCCTCTTTGGTTCAGCACAAGACTTGAAAACACAGCACTTCTTATCTCAAAAACCTACATCTAGACCATTTCACGCTAGAAAGTATTATCCCTTCCTTTTTAATATTAAATCCTTCTCATAAATGGTGATTAATAATTTATCCAGTACAACTAACCAGTTTAGTGCAGATTAAAAACAAGAAAATGCACAGAAAGGATAAAGGAAGAGGAGGCAGAAATCGAGATAATCTAAAATCCTCACCACCTGCTAGAGTACTGTTGAAATGCTCTGTAAATCCCTCTGTTACGTTACACTGCGCATTACCTCTCAAGGCATAGGCTGAAGGCAGCTGTTCTAAGTATCTTTTTTATTTCAGTAAATAAAACAAAAAACATTTTTCAGGTGCTTGGGGCTCTTGCATCCTCAATCATAAGGCAAGACACTGTTCTATTATTTTAATCTTTATATTTAATGAACATAACCTACATTCATAGACACTTTATAAACCCCAAGTGAATGCCAGTTCCTGCTTGGAATTTCTACAATGTAAATTGTTGAAATGCAACTGTAGGATATATGTAGTGCAAGAAACTAGCAGCAGAACACAATATAATGTGATGGCAGTAAATCTTGTTCCACGACTTTTTATTGTTATTTCCTGGTTTTCAGTGTGTCAAGGGAATTGCAAAAAGGGAAAGAAGTAAAGAAAAAGATTAAAGAGGAACAAAAAAAGGAAAGAAAAAGATGAGTTGGGGAGAATGTGCAAGTTGAGGTCAGGACTGTAAAGGAATTGCTCAGAGCTGTGGCAGGCTTTTATTAAACAGCCAGTCAGCACATGTTACTGAAAGTCCAATTAAATGGTAAAACAACTTTGTGCAAAGTTCTTTGAAGTGTCTTTCCACAGCAACTCCAGCAGCCTGGAACTGGTTGCAGTCTTCTTCTTCACAGATTTGTGTATCTAGGTTCTGCATTATAATAGGAGACCTTCCCAACACTTCTTGCTTCCAGGAGCACTGGAGAGCAGGATGATTCAGTCAGCTCCACTTTAATTTTTACCCTGCTTCCACTACATCAAGTCCTGGCTTGGAGGCTGCTGTCACCATCACAAAGCTCTGGCCAACTGGCGTGCTTGATTTCTTTCTTGACATATATACGTGATATCATAAAATCTCATCAGCATTAGACTAACCAGTCCCATAGGAATTCATGTAGTCCTTTCATCAGTTTGCAAAAATATCCTCAGCTCTCTCCAAGAAAACTCTCAAACAGATGTCTTTTCATGAAAAAGTTGCCAAATTCCGACAAATTGGAGCCAAGTTGAGATAGCAAGATCCCGAGTCTTGATGCCTTTGCACTGAACATCCTGCCAACATTTCCCTTCTTCTACAAAGAGGGAAATCCAGCGACAGAACCTCTGCTGTCTACACAAGATAGATGTCTCGGAGATAATGATTCCACACCTTTCAGTCTGCATGGCTGAAAATCAATACCTTAAACGCTACCCTGAGAAAAGCAGGTTGCCATTGCAGATATTGATGCATTGGTATGATGTTTTCCTGGCAAAATGGCCTGTTGTATATTTTGCACCAGTTCCAGACTGACAGGTATATGCAATTAGGTTAACCATGACTTAATGAGTTACCACTCACTGCTGAGCCATAATAACTGGCAGCATTAGGCCTCCTCGATCATTGCATTTGTGAAATAAAATTAATGCACATTAATGTAAGCCAGCTTCACAGCCGCAGCAGAAAAAGAGCCTACACAGGCAATAAGTGGCAACTCATTAAGCTAGAGTAATTTGGTTGCTTCTGATCATTTGTAAATTACCTTCACCTAGCAAATGATTTTATGATGTAGTCACACACAGAGAGCAATGTAGTAATCTAACATAAACAATGTCTATAAAACCCCATCCTTGGTGAAGTTATTTTTCTCCTTAGCAAGGAATAAACTCTCCCATGGAAACATCTTTAGTTCTCGCTAACACTACATGAATATCATAAAAAAAGTTCTTTGATTATTAACTCAAATTTTAAGATTGAGATTTCTGATTGGTTTATTTCCCTTTTAAATAAAACTTTTATTCAAACAACTGTTTGTGGAAAGCAACACAGCAGTATTCATAAATGCTACATTGGTACTGGATGACAATTTTCTACAAAGTCATGAGCAGCATGGATAGGGTGAGTAGGGATTGGGCACTCACTTCCATTGCAAGGTATAGGGGGCATCATATTAAGCTTGTAGGAGGTAGGTCCAAAACAGACAAAAATGAGATATTTGCTTATGCTACTTGCAACAGACCCTCTGGAGAACGCTGCCAGAGAAGCGGTAGATGCAGGATCTACAACTTCAGCTCAAGGGGATAAAAGAAACTGGCAGTTACTGCATAGCCTGAAATGGAGGGGGATAATATATACTTATATGAAATAAATAGTTTAATGTACGCTTTGAGCTTAGAAGTGCTGTGTCTTCCAGTCATATGCTGAGCCAGAGGAACTTATCACTGCAAGGACAGTAAAAAGTAACAGATACCATCACAGGATATTCTTCCCATTCTTGGGAAAATACATTTTAAAGCTCCTGTCATTTGAGTTAAAAACAGCTGTGAGAACATCGGGAGAAATATCATCTATGCCTGCCCTATTGTCTTTCTTCAGGAGGGTCTCTCTGCTCACAGTCACTTCTGGAGACAATAATACATGGGTTTAAACAGACTCTTGTTCTGAACAACTATAGCAGCTCTTTTGTAGGTGCCCGGGGTTTGTATTTCCATACATGTACTCCATAGAATGTAACACTGTAATCTAGCAAGTAGGCAGGTTAACAGTTTCCTCCTGACTCTTCCTCGCTACCAAGTAATACAAACCAAGAATAGAGGCAAATAAAAAAAGACAAGAGCTCAGCAGTACTCTTCCTTTTCCTCCAGAACTATGCATGCATATGCAGTTGCTTTCTTGTATTGCAGTGAGGCAAATTTTAAACTCAGCAATTCTCACAGTAACCTAATTTTGTTCTAGGAAGTATGCCTCTTAATCCAAGAGACAAGCTAAATTTGTCCAGTGAATTATTTCCTGTGAATAATTCACTCAGTTTTACTATACCCAAATTCTCTTTAAAGTTGAAGGAATGCATAGCTAGCTAACCCAGCACTACAATTATGTTGGCATTTCCTTTAAAAGTCTCTTAAAAATGCTATTTTCCTAGCTATTTTTGTCCTGATTTACTGGCTGCTTATGTCAGCTCAAAGCTGCCATGAACTTCCTTGATACAAAATCAAGCTAAATTCATGTTTCATTTTAAATAGATGTATACTGTTCTTTAATGTGCTTGGGTATGGATAAGAGTCTTTAAACTCTACATATTTCCAGCTATATGCTACAGCCTTCTGCAATAATAATAAGTATTACATTTAAAAAAACCAAAACAACATAACCACATGTATACTCTTGCAGCTTTTAAATTACCTCTGTCCTGTGGAAGAATGGGCCAGTTCTTTTGCAAAGACTGCATGAGTTCAATGAAATTCATAAGAGGGTCAGAAAATCTCAAGTAGGACTACTGCAATAGCTTTACGACTGTAAAGGGGACTGCAAGATGAGGACTGCAATAGTGAGATTCCACTATTTTAACAGTTACGCTCATTTGCAGTTCCCCAGGATATTTAACACATTTTTCTTATGGTATCTACATTCTGGTAAATACTAGAAGCATTGTTGGACAGCTGAAGATCCACTCAAACAGATAAATATAAATAGATGGTAAATCTGGCAGCTGTCACACATGACTATGGAAGAAGTGTTCTAAGTTTGTTACTTGTTCAGCAGAGGACAAACACAAGTATTAAAATTATACAACGCATCTTGTAATATGGATTAAAATGGCATACATACCATTGGAATGGCTATATAGAAACAAATTAGTTCCACATATTAAAAAACTAGAAGTCTCAGAGAAAACATACCTACCCACCCACCTACTGACATGGAAATCTTTGTTTTCACTTTGTTTAATTTCTGCAAGAGCTAGTACAAATAGAAACAAGCCAAAACTCAAGGGAATAAACATCATTATAGCCCAGGACAGTGCAGCCCAGTACATGGTTGTATGCAGTATAACCACGTGCATTACCTGAAGGGAAAGGATGAAGCCAGCTGCTCCGGAGAACAGAAACAAAACAGGGCTTATTTCCTTGGTGTTTCAGGTCTAACGTTAGTTTTTCAATCTCTAGGTTTCTTTGCTTATACTCAATCCATTTATGGGGAACCCAGTATCTTTCCAATCACATCCTGATTTAAAACACATGATATGTAAATGAAATTATATTTCATCACCGAGTACTCAGTTTTAAGGCTGCATGCCGCAGCCTCTTTTCCTTGAGCATCTTGCCAATGTACCTGTTTTACTGGCAGATGGTTCTCTACTAGCAGAAAAATGAGCTTTGAAGTTCTCAGATAGTCATATCCTTGCCCTTTTCACCTTCAAATGCCAACCTCACCCTGCTTCCTGATGCTTTGCTTTTCCTTTGATTCGTGGGCATGACCCGTCTTCTCAACAGTAAAATTACTGCAATAGCAGAGCAGACTTAGGAGGATGATTGCTCTGCAGAATGTCCTGAAGAGACACTATCAGGACACTGGGGTCATCATCAGCCCTGGCTGTCCCTGCCTGGTTTCCCCAGGGGCTCCCCACTTTGGCCATGGCCACAGGCCCCATGTCAGCCCCCTGGGTCTGTCAGCCCCTGCCTCAGCGATGCCACAGCAGGGCCCGTGCCCCAGCCAGCCTGTCGCCATTCCTGCCTGGGCGTCTCTCAAGGACGTGACCTGACTTGCCACCTTGTACTGACCTGGCAGCAGATCCCTGCTCTGTCCCTTGCCACACACCCAGCCTCACCCCACCGCGCTGGGGGGCTGCGCTCTGTCCCCGGCCGCCGCTCTGCCCTGGTGGCAGCACGCTGCTCTTGCCGCTCTTGGAAAAGGCAGTGAGGTGGTGAGAGGAAACGTAACATCTCTTCAGCCACGCCAAACATCAGCGTTCCAAAACTGGCTCTAAAATCGCACCCGGATGTGTGTATGTGTGTGAGGCAGAGTGCTGCCAGTGGGAGCCAGGCTCCTGTTCTTTAATCAAGCTGTGATTTGGCCCAGGTGGGTGTGAGCAGGCAGGGCTGTGTGAGGGGCACTCCGCCATGCCAGCGCCAGCACGGCCGGCCTCCTCCTTCTCCTCCCAATGCCTCACTGGCAGATACCGGTAATGTGGCAGCAAGTCTGGTTAAACTCAGACTCTCAGGCCTTGCTGGGTGCTTCCCCTCGTGTGGGACTCGGCCTCCGGCTACACAGCCCTCAGTTTCCCGCTGGTACAGGGGCTGGCAGGGCTACGCCGCCTCCTGCCAGGGATCCCTGGCCTGCAGGAAGCAGGACTGCCCTCATTTCACACCCCGGCTCCAGGCAGCCCACTTCAGCTCCAAAGTTTTCAGAAAGGCATGCTGTTGGCAGTCTTGAAACAATTTTAAAACGTCCCCGCCTTTTAACATTTGAAAAACACACTTTGTTCCAAAAGGTACAGCACTTCCATGGAACTCACCCTAGCAGGTGCATGTTGAATTCTTTTACCATATTTCAAAGACAATTTTCTCCCTCTTGAGTTTTAGCTTATTGCCATGATAGATCAAAATATCTCAGATATCAGAATCTAGTTCAGGTTGTAATTCCGCTGAAAGAGCATGCCTCCATTGGCAAATGTAAAGTACTGAAGTCAAAGGTTTTGCAGGCTTGTATCATTTCATGAATGTCAGGTAAAAAAAAAATAAATTATAAGATTTGCTTTGACAGAGCAAGATCTGCATAAATTAAAATGTGAAATAACAGCTGAATTGATGACGACAGGATGAATCAGTTCCTTCTTGCTGAAGTGAAAGCTTATTTAAAACTATTTTTAAGGTTAAATATCCCTTTCATTTTTCTTAAATCAAAATTTAAGACTTTTTCCCCCAAAAACAGAAGCTCAGAATTTTCATTCTAACTAACAAGGCATGAAGGTAACATTTCGGAACAAGCAGAACAATAAATCTGTGTTTCCTGACATGTAATTCTCTACACATGGGCTATTTTCTGCCTTACATTGGAAAAGCTGAAGCTTAGTGAGAGGCATCAAGTACAGGCTGCATCTAAGCTTTGGGAATGGGTAACACTGCTACCAAGATGTATCTGCATAGCACACTTCCACAAATTCTCTTGCAAAAATCCCATTTTGTACACCTTATATCCACACATGCAAGACAGAAATGCGTCACCGTTTCTGTGAGGCACTTGAGGCGCAATACAGTTTGAAACAGCAGACTCTATCTTAACTTTGGTTTTGAATGCTGATTGTGCTGACCAAGTCTTTCAGCTCTCTGAAGAAAACGCGGTAGGCCAGTATTAACTTATTATTTTGGACTGTGTGCTATGTTTCCATTGTTCCTGCTGTCAGGAGGAATGATGCTAAAAGAGCAACATCGTCTTCTATGGGATTTGCTCATTTTCAAAACTTATTTTGAGGCCTGAAAGAACAGGCAGTCTTTTTTGATGGAAAAAAACAAGTTCTTCATTCCAACTATGAATATTCCCAGAAGATCCATCTTAATTTCATGAGCACGTCAATACTTCTCAAGATTTCCTTTCTTTCTGTCTTTCTGACAAAGCAGGAACACAGCTGCAGCCAATCACTCCCTGTGCCCAGTGCATTTGTCAATTAGTTTGAGGGAAATCTCCCAGCACACAAGGCTGAGCTTATGATCAGACAGGAAATTATGGTCTATTATGCAATTTTATTCTCGTCTGTGATTGACTGCACATCAAAGGGCCACTCAATGCCAGCCACTGATACTTGTTAAGGTAAAAATAATTTTTTAAAAGCAGATGGTGGAAGCAAGACACCAGGAGATCAGAAATACTGGGTCTGAGCATAGTGTACTTGATATGAGGCTTTTAGAAATAAAATGGAAGGATTTTAACACGCAGCGTTCCTTTGCGGTATATTGACATTTACAAACAGTATGGTGTTTTCAGATACAGAGGATGTTTGCCAAGTTCTCCTGATAAAATTTTTTCCCTCCCGCCCTATTTAGAGTGATCTGGACATCAGCAACTTTATACCTGTAAATAGGTAAATTTCTTTCATAGCATATGCTCCATACATAGGGCCTATCAGTATATGAAGTTAAGCATATGAATAATTCTGTATGCAAATAACCTCACTCAGCTCAGTAGACTTTTTTACATTTTTACAATGTTTAGGGATAAAATGATCGTGACATATATAGTTATAATGTCAATATGTCCATCTTAGTAACACATTTTTTAGCAACATATAAACCCAATTACTTACAGAAAAAATGAACAGTGTCAATCTAGGCAAGTGATAAATGTGAAACAAGAATAAAATCAAAACAAAACATAAAATGTTTCAAGCCAATCATCCAACTAAAACCACACCTTTGTAATGGCATGTGTGAGCTCTGAATAGCAACTGAAATTAAAAATTAAATACTATGGCAAGATAAAGGGCTGAAAAAATTACAGAAATAGGTCTTTTGTTTTGATGTATAGAAATGTATTTAGAGGAGCTTAGCAGTAAAATCAAATTGGTTCAAGAAGAATAAGAATTCTGAACAAAAATTTCTGGTTTAAACTGGGTATGTCAAGCATTAAGTACAAATGTGACAATGTTCTTGGAATCCTCACTGTAGAAAAGAGAAGACAATATGGACATCTTTTTTCTTCGAAATTATTATGCTACACAAAGAAGCGTTTTTCTTTAGTTTCTCTTTCCTCCAAAGAATTAATCATAAATGATACAGCTGGATCACAACTGAATAGATAGTAATTCTCAAATAAAATAATAACAATAATAATTCTCATTATGGAGAAAGGATGATACATCAGTAACAAAAATATGTACAAAAGACTTTGAGCCATTATTTATTTGTGATAACACATATGGTGGTAATTGCAAAACTCTAAATATTTATCATCAAATAGATGAAATCCTTATTTTCTTTCTTGAAAAAAATCCAGAAGACATAGCACACATCTCGAGATTTCCAGAGAATTAACATAGGTCACTTTAATAGGGGAGGTTCTTTAAATTTGCCAAAACTCAATATTATTGAGTTTAATCATGCATTCCATGCAAGATTTTTTTTGCATGATTAATGCAATTGAAACAGCAACAGCAATTAAACAGTTACTCTGTGCTAGTGAAACTGTTTCATTGCCATGATAAACAACTTCTATAAGGTATTACTTACAACAGGCAGAGAAACCAAGAAGTATTTTCAAGCAGATTAAAAAGGGAATGTTACCTTCCCCAGAATCCAGCTTTTCTGAAGCCAGCATTTTTATGTGCTTTTCACTGGCCTAGTAAGAAGTAGGAAGAATTTCTAAAATCCTCAAGATTTCTGGCTTTCAAATGAAGTTGTAGGAGCTTGGAGTGCAAGCAAATTCCAGGCAATCAGTGGACTGGGGCTACCCTGGATCTTCAATTGTGGTGCTCTGGCCTGTCCATGAAATAGTATTGAGCCCTTCCATCGCAAAAATAGCCAGAGCTGATGTAGAAATGGACGCCATGTAAAACAGAAGGGACGTGATTTAACAAAGTGATAATCCTTAGCTTGAAATGCCAGGAAGACCAAGGAGACCTCAGAAGCCTGAGGCCTATATCCAGACAACACTCACCAGATAAATACTCTACTCATTAAAGATTACTTGAAAAATATAGTAAATAAATTTCAGTGCACGACAGAGCAATGCAAAAGGGCGACAAAAGGAATAATGAAACTAAGAGAGGAAAGATTGGAAATGAAAAAGAAATAGGTCAGAATAGGAAGAAGAGGCTTCTCCAGGATTAGAGAGGACCTACAGTTCTCTCTACAGTGCCATGATCTGGGGAATAAAACTGAGTGGTCTTCATTTCTCTTGTGTAATATAGGTAACTCGTGAAGCAGCATGAAAAAAGTCCTTTCTCCAGGCTGTGCCTTTTAGGAATCAGAAAAAAAACCCTTGCGAAGCTTGCGAAGGTCCTCCAGCTTACACTAAGGGTAAGGATACAGGACAGATATCTGTAGAAAAGAATACATTTCAACATTTTTCCTTTTAACTTTTTTCTTAAGAACAAGGAGGAGAAGGAAAATAAAGACTAGTACAGGTAATGCAATCACAAGAGAAGAAAACATGAAAAAATGAGTCCATCTTTCAGTGTGTACTTGCCAGAACATTTGCATCTCCTGCCAAGAGCCATGTATTTTACAAAGTCAAATATTGATATTAATTTGTCATGCAAAAATTCCACAGGGAATAGCCAGTCCTAAATTCACAATATGCAGATATCCATTTCATAAAGAAATTTCACAAAGTCATTCAATAAAAGTTATATAAAAATGAAAAGCATAAAGATGTGATTCTTCAAAATAAGAGTATATTATTGGCCGAAGCACTCAACAAAAAATTAGTCTCTCAAAAACTTGCGGGAATCCTAATTTAAGACATGGTCAAAAGGACACTGATAAAAATATTAGTTTGAAATACCTGCTGTTTTCTGAAGTAGTAAAATTGTATAACTTAAAATGATTTAGCACTTTTCTTCAGTATGTTCTCTGTTTTAATAGCTCAGTGCAACTCTGGGTCCTTCGGCCACCTAAATCAACCATGAAGCTAGAATTGTGCAGTTCAACTGATTTCATACCTTTTCAAGGAAAAAAAAAAAAAAAGGTAATCCCTGCATAGTAAATAATACCCCAGTAGAAGAGAATACTCCTCTTTATTGCTCCCTTGTAGATGCTGTGAAGATAAGGTAGGCCAAATATAATATGTCCAACTAGTACTGCTGGGATAGTTTAACTTTCTATTCAGAAAATGTCACCCCCTTACATTAGTTTTACCTGGAAGAGTAAATTTAAAATATATATATATATAGTTGTAATGAAATAGTAACTGCACTAGAAAATTGAAGTAAACATAGACCTAAAAATTATTCAGAATTCAAAAGAAGCAGACACAGTAACTTAAAAAAAAAAATGGAAAACAGCTTTACATAAAGGCAACATCATTTTGCGAAACCTTCCTTTGATATATTTACATTGATGCAAACCGAGATTGAATACTGTTATTTCAATGCTTTTGTGAAGGTCATAACAAGAAAAGACGCGAGGACTTCATTATAAGATGCAAACCAACCCCAAGCAACCTCTTCTGAAAAACACAGCTGCTGGGTTCCCATTCACTGCCTGTGCCAGTGCAAGCTTTGAGACAGCCAAGAAACATCCTGGGCCCGAGAGCAGAGCTGACCACATTACGATCTCTGCGCTCCGGCAACATCAATACTGCCCTACCAGCTCTCCAGAAAATGCATGAGCTCATGTGAAACACATTAGAAATGCTGAAATATTGTGGAAAGATTATCTGGTAGTTCCTTTAGGAGTCACTCATCATATATATACTACCTATATGCACACCCTATCTTTATAAGTACATGCACTATATAGAGATATACACACATTTTGTAATTAACAGGAAAATGTCAAGAGTCTGTATTATTATTAAAAAGGCTAACAGCTGAAATGAATCTTATTTTCTGGATTTAGAAAACTTTCCATCCATAATTCAGCTACAAAACTCATCATACCAAGTAGGTGGGCTGGCTTTCTTGTTCTACACTGATGGTAACTGAAGCCGACCCAGACACTCCTTTTTGGCATCACTCAGTCCAACTGTATCAAATCTAGGCCTAATTGTTCAAGGACTATTGTACCACTCTTCACTGTTGTGAGAAACGCAAGCACCTGTGCAGAGCAATCCTGAAATCCAAATGCCAACCTTTTTCTGAAGAATTTTGGGTGATACGTAGAGGAACCAGATAGCCCTGTTATGCAGTTCACTGAATCACCGCTACTAAATGTTTCTGTGTCACTAAGTAGTATAAAGAGAAGAACATTTTGATCATTTTGACACTTCCATTAAATCTCTTTCTATTTAACTGCACAGTTTAAGAACCAGTGCATCAGTGAAAAAAATATGCAAGGAAGCATTATTTTCCAACGAGCCAAAAGCAATACAGCTTATATAGTATCAACAATCCTGACCCCATGAACCACGCTCCTAAAATACTAAGAGGACCCAGAGCTACAAGATTCATTCCACATGCTGGAGAAGCAGACACAGAGGCTGCTCGAGGTGCGCTGCAGTCCACAGGCAGGGCGTTAGAGGGGCTTTCCAGGCATCCCCACCTCTCCACTGAAGGACAGGATGGAGTAGGGTGTATAAATGGATCCCTACATGCTTATGGCTAGTCTCTACAGTTCTTACCCGCCCATTTTCCACAGCAAGGGATTATCCAGGAGCCCTCATGCAACCACACACGTCTCTCAGCTGTCATGTGCCACAGCCTTACTACAAACACTGCCTTTGACTTCTGAGCCATATCTGGCTCAAGTGCCTCAGGTCAGCCATGCCTGGACTATCATGGCTAATGAATAAGGCAGATGGGAAGACAGCCTGGTCCCATTGCAGCAGCAGCAAATGCATGCTCTTCACAAGAGGGCCAAGATTTCACTCAAGAGGTCCAAACCTGAAAATTATTCTTGTCCAAGAAAGAAAAATGTATTTTATATATATTATAGTGGAAGAATAGAATGTTTTCATTCGGAGTCAACCAAAGAATGAATACAGATTAATTAATAGGATAGAATCATAGAATCGTCTAGGTTGGAAAAGACCTTTAAGATCATCAAGTCCAACCGTTAACCTAACCCTGCCATCCCACCACTAGACCATGTCCCTATGCACCTCATCTACCCTTCTTTTAAATACCTCCAGGGATGGGGACTCGACCACCTCCCTGGGCAGCCCATTCCAGTGCCTGACAACCCTTTCTGTGAAGAAATGTTTCCTAATGTCTAACCTAAACCTGCCCTGGTGCAACTTCAGACCATTTCCCCTTGTCCTATCGCCTGTTACCAGGGAGAAGAGGCCGACCCCCACCTTGCTACAGCCTCCTTTCAGGCAGTTGTAGAGGGCAATAAGGTCTCCCCTCAGCCTCCTCTTCTCCAGGCTGAATAACCCCAGTTCCCTCAGCTGCTCCTCATAAGACTTGTGCTCCAGTTCCCAAATTGAAGTGAATATTTTTGTGTTCAGTATGAAAGTGTGTTCCACTAATGTTATATCCCTAAAATGGGTTTTAAAAGTATAAAATGCTAAGGGTATATTACTGCCATCTGGTTGAGAGTACAGAATTTTGCATGGCTTAGAATTTATCATATAAACAGTTGGCTCACAGATCATAAATAATTACAAACAGGAAATGATAACTTTTTTTTAAAAAATAGGATTGTTAGTTCATTAAGTTATTAAAATTATCACTTCTGGGTACTTTTGATATAATTCTTTAGCATTCCTCTTTTCCCAAGCCTGTGACCAACTACGTGTTCCTATGTATTCATGAAAATGTCAGCATATTAAAACAAATATTATTGTACAGTGGCTTTCATGAAGACATACATTTCTTTAAAGTACATACCAGTGGGTACTTGTTAAATACTCTGAATATAAAACCTTACAGAATATTACTTATATTGTTATTCTTATATCAGATATAATACAGTAAATACTCAATTCAAATAATAGAATAATATTTAATATACAGACTGAAAACATATTATGAAACTGACAAAAGCAATTAGCATTCTGACAAACTGATTAATTTTCCTACGAAAATATTTTAGCAAACTTCATGCATTAAGACCTGATAAATATTCAGTATGTGGCATTCTAAATTTTTCCAAGAATGTTTGTTTATTCTTTCAAAATAAACTTACCTTTCAAAATTTAACAAGAGATTTCAAAACATTGGCTTCACACCCCAATCTAGTATGTGTTCCTTCCAGCCTGTAACTGTGATTTTTTTTTTTTTTATTCACAATGGAAAATACAATTCCTGAATAGATATGATACAGACATACAGAAGGATACAGAAATAAACCCCAAAGCCTTAACTTTGAAACTTGAAAATGCTCTGAGGTAAGGAAACTACAAGTGACACAATTTTGTTGCACTTGAAGTACTTTGCTTCTCTCCAGCTGCTGTTTATAAAAGCAAAGCAATGAAAGTAAAACGATAGATTTAGGAACTGTCTTTAAAAATGGGGGAAGGAGCCTGCTTGTCAGTGCTTAGATAAGGATATTACTCAAAGCTGTGAGAAGATACAGATTTCAGACCTGTTAAGGGGATACACTCTATCTGAACTGTTGTCTTGGTATCTGTAAATATTAACCTGGGATATAGAAAAACCTCTTCCAGGTTCTGCTCCAATAAATATGCAGGTATGTCCTACACTACTTCACATAGGAATTATTAATCCAAATATGGACCAATCAAATAATAAAAACAAAGAAGTGAAAATAGAAACCTGACTCTTCTGTATCTTGAGTAAATTCTGTACCTGTGTTTAGATAAAAAGAAGGCAGGAACCTCCTTGCTGATTTTGTGAATCTTGCAGGAAAACCTGACAAAACCCTGAATGACAGCTGTGTGGCTTTTTAATCAATTATTTTACTAATCTATTTATTTCCTTGAATATAATATTTACTCAAAAAATTTCACCATCTGTTTTTAGACTGATCCATGTTACACTTAACGTCAGTATCGATAGTGATTGCTGTCGTCCTGACAATTAGAACCAGCTTGTCTGAAGAGTTTTTAATATAATGAACTACCACTGCAGTTCACTGCCATGAGACACCCTGTCATGTTCATGTGTGAAGAGAACCATCAACTGCACTAGGGATACAGCTTGGTAGAAGGAATAATTTCTTGCAAAGGTGCCACTAAGACTTTCATAAGATGGTAGATGCATATTAAATTATAATTGTGTATCATTTTGAGGAACTGTGATCAATCTGGGAACCCCTACAATGGAAGAGGGCTCAGAGGAGATGGCCAATGTTCTTCTGAAGCTCAGGGAAGGATGTAGGGAGCGACCAGTGACAGCTGCTGCAGAGAAAGATGATCTTAGCTCCATACAAAGAGGCCCAGAGGGTGGCTTTGGTCTAGATAAATGGCTGTATCAGCTGAGTGGATCAGCCAGCTGCAATCAGTTTAGTGGATCAACTAGTTATGTCAACTGAGTGAACCAACCAGCTGTGTAACTGTTCATCCCTGAATTAAAAGAAAGTAAATGTCTTCCTGCATGTACCAGACCAGCATCTGGGGGTATATACGTGCCTCGGCCAAACATAGAGTATAAAAAAACAGAAAAATGTACAAAAAGGGCTTTGGATGTAGCAATGGGCTCAAGCTGACTTGTATTCCTTCCTGGCCACTGGGGATGCCAAGCACATGACAGTGAGCATATTATTCAGTGGTAATGAGAATCATATTAACGTTGTGACTCAACCTTATATTGAAATTGCTATACTCTGCAAAGTATAATTCGTCCTGATATGGTGATTTAAGTATATTGTAGCATTGCTCTGCTAACTCAAAAATGCCATGTAACATCATATAACTTCAAATAAGTAAATTTGATATCAAACACTAAACCTTCCACACCTGGAATATCTAAAAGAGATGGTCAGAGAGTATTGGGCTCCAACAGAAGCAAATAGTTTCCCATGCTCGACATAAAATATCCATTTATTTACTCATACCTAATCAACTTTGGAGATGTAGATGACTTCCTTCCAGCAAGGAAAGATAGACAGTAGCAAATTGTGTCTAAAGGATTATTTTTAATACAGCAAATAAGATACAAGAGGTGTTTATTTCTAGCCGTACTGTACTTTTCCAGTGCTGCGAACTAACTAAATCTTTACTAATCCATATATCAAATATACTCAATAACAAAGTTAGAAGTTCATAGACTACAGAGAACGCAAGTGAAAACAGGCTCAATATTGAAATGTGACCCTGTGACCTTTGTTTGGTTCTGCAGCTGTGTTGTGAGGGGGATTTCACTCTCCTCTATCTGGTCATTGAATAGGTCGGGCCATTTTCAGTAAATTATTTTCAGTGTTAGAATCCTTAAGGTTAACTGCAGTGGTTCTCTTAGTGTTACTTTGTTCAGCGTGTCATATCAGAGTAAGTGAAAGCCCTGTAAGTAGGTTTTTATGCTGAGGCAAAGAATACATTAAAATGATGAATTGTTGGGAATCCTGATCAGAGAGAGGTAAATTTGTATTTCTTGCTTCAACAAATTTTACTGTCTTACATTTGGTTTGTAGATTACAGAAGCATGCATTTGGTGACAGAACAGGCCTACTCAAGCAGGTGGATGCTCAACCAGCTCTCAATCATTGTCACAACTTCGGGAGTAACTGCGTTTTTTTCAAGCAACTACTGCGGTTGAAATAAATCACAGCAATACAAAAATAACATAGGGGAAATGACACGCTATCTTTTTGTTAATTTTATCTGCATATAGACTGCGCTTGACATCTTAAAAATTAATTTTTCTAATAACCCCTTCTAGTTGTGGAACAAGTCATCTCATTATCTGCTGGCCTCTGGCACTAGTACCCAGCTTCTCTTACAGGACTTTAAAACCCCTATTGTGGAGAAGCTAAATATAATACATAATAAGCTACTAGGCAATTCCTTAAGAATAGATTTGGTTTGTGCTAGGAATTTCTGTAGTTTATTATAATCAGAAATATCAAACTAACTTTAAAAATACTAAATAACTTAGGTTGTCAGAAGGGATTACAGCATTTTTCTTCAGCTGCCGTATCAAATCTTTCCCAGAGTTCTGATTATCTAAGGACTAATGTATATCCTTAGGAAGTGGAATTGAAGCTTTATCAAATAAAAAACAACCTTCCTTTTTTTTTAATAGAAACTAAAACCTATCCAATCTCTAAAAAAGATATTGCATATTCATTACATTAAATTAATACAGTAATTGGATTTTCCAGTAATTTAATGTTGACTTTCATCAGTATGGTGCAAGACGGAACAAAGACTGCATGACAAAGAAGTAAAAATAAAACCTAATAGCTTACATAGTGTTGAGCTTCATCAAAATTATCACATCAAAGAATCTGACTTTAGTCACAAATATCATAGCTTCATTAATTAGAAGTTCAAGTACATAAACCTGCATTTTGGGAGGTATAACTCAAGATGAAACTTTTCCAGAAGTTTGAGATTTAACATCCACATTTGTCACAGAAATAACTTAAAGAAAAATAGGGAGAATGGGGGAGTACCACTTTCAAACATTTTCACAACATATGTAAATCAAAGTTCTTTGATACTGAAACTAATGTAACACAGATCTTTAAAGTGGAGGAAACATGATTTAACACCCTAGAAAACAACATGCATGGACTTTTACCAGTACACCTATGCTGACAAAAGAGAAACTCCCCAAAATCTCTTCAGTCACAATCTGTAAACAAAGAAAGAACAACTGAGGAGACCTTAATCACTTTTAGGGCCCATTAGAAGATAAATTGCCTTTCTAATTAACACTATTCACAAACAGATCTTGAAAATATTGTGCATGCTTCTGTGAAAAGGATTATGTAAATAACATGCATTTGGAAAATTGTTGACTGTGCCAAGATTTCTATTTATTCAGTGGAGCAGTCTAGCAGGTCTATCCAGTAAATAATGTAGGTTTTAAAAAATTATCATGCCTGTGACAATATAAATTTACCCAATACCCAAGCTCTTAAGTTTTTTCTTATAAATAATGCATACAACAACAAAAAAACAAAACAAAACAAAAAAGAATATGGGTAACTAATATCTGACCAGAGAAATAATATGTATTTTCAGATGACTAGTGTGTACATACAGGATGTAGTTGGGTTTTTTAATTTTATATGAGATGGCTCTTGCAGGTAAACACTGCATATTTTATGAGTTTGAATTAGTGGAGTGACACTACAGTTAAACTGAGATGAGCTTCTAATTGAACAGACATTTTTTGAGTGCTCTAAAAACCAACAGACATGCTCATACTGCCTTGAAAATTACTATCCTTGAATGGTGTAGAAATTAAGTTTAGTACTAAAATGTATTTTGTTACTGGATTTTTATCACTTTACCTATATAAAAGTAAAATATCTAACCTAAATTAGTTCTCTAGACTCCCTCTCACAGCAACAGAGAGTTTAGCACCTGCAGAGCATCCGTCCCCCAAGCTAGGGAAGGAAGCTAGATGAATAGGTTGGACTTGTATAACAGCAATGCTGTTGCACTGAGATAGTCTAGAGATGTGATTGTGGCACAGTTTTAAGGAGACGGGATGCCTATAGGCTGCTATAGGCAGATAAAGAAGAGACAGGCTTTCAGGCACAGAAGCTCTTCCTCAGGTCTCAAACAAAACTGCCGTCTTCCAATTTACATGGAATTTGACAATGATGAATCTATCTTGATGGCCTCGGACCACCTAAAAGGGGTAGATCTACATTACAGCAAATTGTATTATAAGTGGAAAGGTTATTGGCAAAAATGACAGCTGATGAGGTCCTAAGTAGTTGATTAGTTTTATCCATGTAAAGCTTCAATCACTTATCCAAGAGAGTATTTGATGCATTTAAACTATCACAGACACAACAGGCTACCTAACAGTTACTGGGGCTACATCTGTAGTTCATTGAGATAAGCTGGTAGGATAAATGACTCTGTCAAAAGTGTCTCAATTTTTTCAATTTGAAAAACTGGTTTTAGATCAGTCCTACCCTGGGTAAGCATTTCCTGAAATACTTCTTACTATTTCCCTGTCTGGTTCATGACTATTAACCCATTAAGGCTGGCCACAGAGATATCTCATACATCTTCCACACAGGGAAGCGGTATTTGAAAAAAAATGTTAGGAGTTATTTATACAAGGCATCTTCAGGTTCTGTGACACATTACAGCAATTGCTTTTGTGCACAATGCAACAGGGTCTGATTCATCTTAATGCCCCAAGGTATAAAACACAAAGTTAGGGTTAATGGCACCTCACTGAATGCATCGTATGCACATGCTAACCAAAGTGGGCTTGGATCTGCTGTATATATTATCAGTCTCTATCTCAGTCTACTTAGAGAGATATTGTCCCAGCCTAAAAACTGACTTTAATAATGGAAATGTCTAAATTAACTTGATGCTGCTTTCTTACTATTCAATATAAGGTATAAGACACTTACAAAGCATATGGTTCAGTAGAAAGATAATCCTCCAGTAAGCTTAAGTTACCAGCACATCAATAAAATAAGTTGATGACACTTGCTGACCTTTCTACAGACTTTCTCATGAAAAGACCTCCAATGTAAGCACGTAATGTAAGCATTTTACTATTAGATGGGATGTACTAGATGGTATTCTGACAATAAATTAAATGTGGATCCCTCTTTGTTTCATTCCAGCATAGTGTGCTTTTTAAGTACAGCCCTTAGCTATGAGCAGTCTTTATTCTCATGAAACCACAATGATTTTCTCAGTATAAATGCCAACTCCATGTAACGGAGAAAGAATGGAAGCATAGGACAAATTCCATGAGTTATAAATGGTCCTTCAGGACGCTTATCTGAACTCAGTGTGAACACAGAACTTCCAGGTCCCAGTTCACAGCTTCACTCACTAGACCATCATTTCTATTTAAAACAAACAAACAACAACAACAAAAAAACAAACAAAAAACCAAGCAGTGAGAATGTTACAAAATGAGATTACTTATCTGATTAAAGTTTGTTTCATGCTCAACAATGAACCCACACTGGTACTCTTGCGAGTGATACTGCTTTGAATGTGCAGCCCTTGTTTAGCCTCAGTGGTACTGTCCCATGATCAGCTTGGCTACACACAAGTGCACAGCTGGTCTCTGGAGAACACCCGCTGGCATTCAACCCCAACATACAAAATAGACATGATCTTTTCACCAAAGAGGACTATGGGGCTTCTACAGCATTGATTTGACACACCAAACCAATGGGTTTGGGAAATACAGATGTTCTCTGGCACATTTTTCAAAGGCAGATATGCTTACATCATACACACCTAAACTAATTCTTTATTTGCTCCTTTTTACTGTTCACCTTATGGATAACTAAAATTCAATGCTAGCTTAACCACTTTTTAAAAACACTATCTGCAATTAGTTCTGTCTCTTAGTAAATTGATTAAATCATTTTGGGAATTATTTAAATGAACTGTGTTAAATAAATATAAATTCATTATTACTAAACCAGTGGTGTTGTTTGCTGAAAACAGATTAGAAAATTCTAACTGAAAGAAGCAGTCTGCCTCTATGCACAATTAAAATAAATTCCTCCGCTGCACTCCTCTGCCCTTCCCTCCTCAATACTCCATCTTCCTCTGAAGTTCCTTAACAAATGCTTATGAGAAGAACTTTACTTAAAGATAGAAATTCTTTCATGTTTATAAAGGCTTGACTTTGACCTAAAAGATTTCAAATTAATAGATATGTAAATGTATCTATTGATCTATCCTCCAGGATTAGACTAAGCCAAACAGATGTTAAATGGCCAAATCCAAAGCAAGGTTCCAAATATTCTTTGTGTTTCTAGTGGTTTTGAACCTGTGCTTTCTTACATGGGCAAAGTTATTTGGGCATTACAGTACCTTTGCTGTTGACCGTCTCTCTGCTTCTGTTTAATGCAGTATTTTTCTCCCTATAGTTAGTTATTATAATATATCCTTGCAATCATATGACAACTTCTCCTATAAGATGAAACCTATTAGAGAAAGCAATTGTCTTGAAGAAAGAATTAATTCTGGTTCAGTTTGTAAACAGCTCCCAAGACTACAGTGCAGACCCTAGACAGACTGTGTTGATGAGATGAGAGAACACTTTGAAGTGGAAGTGCACAAGTACACTTAGCTGAAAAGGGGAACCAAACTTATCAGTGGGACTTTCCCCTTAAATGATTGCTTCACATCACCCTGCATCTAGTGCACCCCTCTGCGAAGCAGGGATCTCAAATAATAGGAAAAGGCATAGCTGGGTGTGTAATGCCTGTGACTTGACTGCTGGAGGTGAAAGCAATGAAACCCAGATCATCTCTTACAGCAGGAAAAGGACAGAGAAAATTTAAGCTCTTCTCTAAGAGGCTAGACATCATGGTAGGATTTTCTGAGATGCTGTCCTGGTTATTGCTGGGACAGAGTTAATTTTCTTCCTAGTGGCTGGCACAGTGCTGTGTTCTGGATTTAGGATGAGAAGAATGTTGATAGCACTCTGATGCTTTAGTTGTTACTAGTTACTCTAGTCAAGCACTTTTCAGCTTCCCCTGCTCTGCCAGGTGCACAAGAAGCTGGGAGGGGGCACAGCCGGGACAGCTGACCCCAACTGACCACAGGGGTATCCCACACCGTATGATGTCGTGCTCAGTATACGAACTGGGGGGACTTGGCCAGGGGGCAGGGACCGCTGCTCAGGAGCTGGTTGGGCATAAGTCGGCGGGTGGTGAACAATTGCACTGTGCATCACTTGTTTTGTATATTCTAACATTATTATTGTTGTTGTTGTTGTTATTATAATTTTCTCTTCCTTTTCTGTCCTATTAAACCATCTATTAAACCAGGAATTTAACTTTTTTCCCCCCAGTTCTCTCCCCCATTCCACTGGGGCGGGGGGAGTGACTGAATGGCTGTGTGGTATTTAGCTGCCTGCTGTGTTAAACCACAATGGATGCCTACATCCTGAGTAATGGATACAGATTTATAAATATTATTAATTGGAGAACTAGAATATAAAGAGCAGGTATGGAAAGGAGGGACTTCAGCTGAACCAAAAAGGAAGCTGGGTCGTTGGCACTCAAGTATACCAGAAGAGAGAAGAGTGATAGAAACTAATAACTGGGGAACACAGACTGCTACAAAAGAGCCAAGTTTGGAATGACACATCTTTCAGGGCAAAGGGCAATAAAACATCTTCAGGAAAAGAGAAGACAGAGGAGCTAATAACATTCAGTCATTAAACAGTGAAGAGTAATCTCACCAACTAAAGTTCAGTTTAAATACCAATTAAAACAGCTGAACAGACCAAGATCAAAAATCAGTGTGTTTCTACTCAGACACCGAAAAGATAAAGAAAAAAATGGAATGCTTGGCTCTAATTGACAACATTAACTGAACAGGTATGTCTGGCACAATCGGAAAAAGGTAGTCAGCAGGAGACTTGTAATACCCATGAATTAGTTATTTTAAAATGGACTGCAAGATGGGCCTGTGAAGAATTGTTAATGAATGTTCAAAAAAGCATTGAGACTAATGAAGTTAATTGAATGAACATGCGCTGCAGAATTTCTATAGGTTGAAACTGTCTAAAAAGGGAAGAATATAGTTTGAGGACTACTCTATCAGTCATCTGACTAACATAACAACAGTGACTGAATTTGTAAAACAAGGTCATTGAGATGCAAAAGGAGAAAACACATATTAATGGGAGAATCCTCTTAGTGAATGTAGTCTCATATAAGGGAGGGCTGTGATGCCTAAATTTTTAGATACCTTTTATGACCATTCCTAATCCTGAGTGCACAGGACTCCTGGTTAGGATAGAACCTGTGATCATAATGCACCAAAATTAAACAAAACTAACCCTCAACTATTGCATAATAAACGTAAGAAATCCAAAGAATTATAGGAAAATTAAGATTTTTTAAAAGGAAATTAAAGGGAGGAGCTAAAACGGTAAAGCACTGGCATCAGTGGCATAAGTGTTTAAAGACTCAAGGTTAAAAGCTCATAATAAATGTACACCACAGAATCACAGAATTGCAAGGGTTGGAAGGAACCTTGGGAGATCATCTAGTCCAACCCTCCTGCTAACTAGAGCAGGTTGCACAGGACATCATCCAGGAGGGCTTTGAATATCTCCAAAGAAGGAGACTCCACAACCCCCCTGGGCAGCCTGTTCCAGTGCTCTGTCACCCTCAAAGTAAAGACGTTCTTCTTCATATTCATCTGAAGTCTCTTATGCTTCAGTTTGTGCCCATTGCCCCTTGTCCTGTCGTTGGGCACCACTGCAGAGTCTGGCTCCATCCTCGTGACATCCAGCCTTGAGATATTTGTTGATTAGATCCCCTCTCAGTCTTCTCTTCTTCAGGCTGAACCAGCCCAACTCTCTCAGCCTTTCCTTATAGGGGAGATGCTCCAGTCCCCTCATCATCCTTGTTGCTCTCCTCTGAACTCTCTCGAGGAGTTCCTCATCTTTCTTGAACCGGGGAGCCCAGAACTGGACACAGTAACTTTGATCATACTTTAAAGAGTCAAAAAAGTTAAATGGCAAAATAGAAGGTTATCTGAATTAATAACATACCTTTAAAACACCATGTTTGTTCATGTGATGAAAACAGTAAAGAATGTGCTCTCATAAGCTGTATATGAAGCTATAAATGCAGCTCAACAAGATTTCTCAAAATGAGTTGCAAAAGATAAAAAAAAACCAAACAAACAGTAAAAATCTCTTTCAAATACAACTTAGTCTGTACAGTCATAGGGTAATAAAAGCGTCACAGAACCTCTCAGGAAAGATACAGCTCTTACAGAAGAAAGCCCAGATCTTAGGGTAATTTGCACTCCATGTTCATTATGCAAAAGCTTAAGTAGATCTATCTTTGGAAAAGAGAAATCCAAGAAACTTTATCAAACTGAATTATCAATGGAAAAGATGAGTGAGAAAATACTGAGACATATCCATAACTGGCAGCACACATGCAATAAGTTTAAATATGTAATTGCAAGCCTACCACCTGCCAGGTACAAGCCAAAATTTAAGTCAGGCTCAGGCCAAATGTGGCCATGAATTTCTGTCAGTGGCAGAACATGAGGGAACACGAGAACATAAGGAAATTACAGGTCTCCTGGTATAATGAATAAGAGTCCATACAGTTTTGGTGGAAGTTATTACGAAGATATCCTTCACTGATGGAAAGGATGACCATAAGAAAGAAGAGTAATCTGGTAAAAAACATGCATTTGGATTAACAAAACTTTTCACAATAACCTTTATAAAAGACTCTAAAAGAAACTAAACATATGATAAAGAAGATACGATAAACATATGCTCTCTCAAAGATTACTGACTGATTTAACAATAAGAAGCAAAGGACACAAATTAATGATCAGTTTTCATAATGCATGGAGATTACTGGTAGAATCCTGAAGTACTTTGTGCTGGACCCTCTGTTGTTCATGACAGTCACAAATGAACAGGAAAAGAGTTGAAGGTAAGATGACAAAGTTTGTTTACAACATAAAATTGTCCAATATAAAACTAAAACCAATTTACTGAAATCACAATATTGAGAGATTTGTTGATAAAATGTTAATAAAGCTCATAATACACCTGGAAAATATACGTATAAATGTGAACGATGGGCTCTAAAGTAGATGCTATCCCTGAGGATAGAGATCATAGGTAGTTATTTGGAAACATCAAGTTAATGGTAGTTAAAAAGGCAAATTAAATGTAAGACTTATTAAAAAGGGTATAAAGAACACAAGAAAAAATTTTGCTACTGTATCATGAAAATGGTGATAAGAATAATCAGAGGTTTAGTTTGGCATCTGTAGAGGGAGAAATTAAACTGATAGTAACTTTTCACATTTTAAGCGACAAGGTCAGAGATGCAGGGCTACCTTGCATCTCATGGGAGTCTGTAAATAGAGGATTGCTGTAATAAGGGAGAGGAAATTGGCAAAAGTATCATTCTGCACTGTTCTTGTTATAGTCTTTTCCTTATTATCTGCTACAAGCTACCACTGGAGATAAGATTCTGATATAGGTTGACCTGGGTGTGATCCAGTATAATCAGTTCTGATGTTTTTATCATCGCTAATTCACAGTAAGATTTTTCACCAGGCTAGTACGGTCAACAAAATCAAAACCAGATGGAGGATAAGAAAAATGACTTGGAGGCTCTGAGAAATTACCAAGACCTTTCCTTTTGAGACTCTAGCATTATATTGTGGAAGCTGGAAGGAGCAAATGTCAGACTGATGGGGACATAGAGGGAGTGGGAAAAGAAGAAATCAAGCACATGCTCACGCAGATAACTAACCGAATGGGAAAGAGATGGAGAACTAATTCATGGATACTGAAAAGAGGGATATGTAGAGTTAATGGGAACCACAGAAAGAGGAGGACAAAAGGACAGTTTTGGAAAGGAGAAAAGAAGAAATACAAAGTGGACTGTAAAGAATGAGAGGTGAGTTATGACTGGTCACACAGACAAGTAATTGATTATCTTGAAAGCAATTACTGTAGAATTGCTCGATAGTGCAACGATTCAATTAAGCTGTGAAGTAATTATATGATGAATCAAGTACTGTATGAAGCAAATATGGAGAGAAATAAAGTATTATGAATCAATAACATAGATAATCAGTAATGGTGTGAACCAGTTATGTCAATAAGTGCATACACAATGAATCAATTATGGAATTAATCAATTATTGGGAAAATAAAAATAGTGAGAACTAATGTGTCCAATATGTAAGAAATATAGCTACTAAAAAAAGCATGCTGAAAGTATTAGTCTGGTCTTCCCTTTCACAGTCCTTCTCCAGACATAAGGAAGTATATTTAACCCTGTCCTTCCCTTCATTTTGCTCTTTAGACAGCTTATTATCTTGTGTCTATTATATCTATGGTAGACTTTGTTCCGTTTGCGGCAAGAGCTAGGAAAGCTTAAGAGGTAACCTAACTTTTGCTATCGCATCACAGTTGTCACCAAGCGTATACACGACTTTTGCAGACCTTTAAAGAACAGAGATGCATAGGCCATAAAGTCTGTAGACTGCAGACAGACAAGAGACAGACGTCTCCACGGCACATGCTCAAATATACAGCAACGTTACTCACTGAAATTTGCTTCTTTTCCTTTAGAGTAGGTACCCTGTGTTATTTGAGAAGCACCATGATACCCAAGACTTGCATGTGGGGCTTGCAGATAGGCCACAGAACACGAGAGACCTTTCACTTCACCAGCTGAGGCCAGATAAGAAACAGGAGAGGATCTTGGATGGCACAACATGCCAGCGAGTAGGAAACAGAATCATGTCCTACGTGCTCACTTTGGGGGTAAAAGCCAGTGTGTCCTCTCTGCTCCTCTCAACCCTCAACACTGCACTGCCTGTGAAGACTGGATGTCCAGTGATAGGAACGGGAGCGCAGCCAGCCAAGCACACCTGCAGGTGCCTAAATGAATGCACCTTAACTTCAGTATTTGAATCTTCCCAAAGTTGCCAGACAGTTGAACTGGATCTGCCTCAATCTTAGTTGAGCTCAGAAATGCCAAAAAGCCTTTTCTTATTTCATCTTGCGTTAGTCTTTCCTGAATATGAATGAGCAGAATGATACCTGTATGCCAGGTATTTACCAGCATTCTTCATAAAGAACAGGCCTTTTCTTTGGTCTTCTGGATTATATTATCCGATACATCAGTAAAAAACATGCAAGCAAACAGAAGACTAATGGAAATGACTGTACAGAATACAGCATATCAGCATGAAACACCATCCAGAGTTTAATAACCCAGTATGACTGGATCATCTCCAATCTTGGGAAAACGAGAACATGAAAACATAAATCCAGGAACACGTTTTGCTAATAAATCTAATAACAAAACCAGGAAAACAGCATATAACTGGAAAGTAGCAAGTGCCATGTGTGTATTTAAGAAACTGATAAAAGTAATCTTGGCAATTACAGGCTCATTAATCTTACCTTAATAGCTGAAAAGCTTTACAAGAAATTTTGAAAGGAAGTATAATTAAACCCATAAAGGTAAATGAAAAATGAGATAAAAAGCAATATAAGTTTACAAAGTTGTAAAGCTCTGTGCCAAGCTAAATACGTATCTTCCTATGAAACAGTTTTTGTTTGTTTTTTTCTTATAAGATTGGAAAATGAAGATTCAATTTGTCTGGAGTTCAGAGGAGCTAACACAAGACAATGAGAGTGTAGAACCTGTATTACTCTCTAATGTAAGATCTTAAAAGCTAAAAAGGAGAAAAAATGAGTTATGCTAGAATAATTTTATTGTTAGAGTTCCGTAAGGATTGGCTTTGGGATTAATAACTCTTTAATTCTTTGACTTTGACTTTATAGGTACTTAAATTTGTTAGTTTGTACTTTCCAACGTTGGAAGGCATCATCAGCACAGCATAGAAGAGCATTAAAGAAGAGCTGGGTGATCTAGAAATTACATCTGCTCTATTAGCCACCACATCACACTGGAGCTCATGTTCACTTGAATAGCATCCTTCATGACCCTTCTGTTCTTTGACTGTTTTCCAAGTGACCATCCTGTAAAAGTGGCACAATCTTTGTTTCATGGACATATGACCTAGCATTAATTTTTATTTAAACAGATCCCAGTCAGATTAGACAATGTTAATGCACCATCCAGATCACCTTGTAGATCTGATCCGCTAGAGCTACGTAACTAGTACACTTTCTCCCCTAACCAATGGCAGTGTTTGAACATTTTATACACTATGATTTTCTCTCTCATCTCACTAAAGCATAATCCAGTATGTTCCTGAGTGCTACCAATAGTTTTATGGTGGAAATGAAAGCACCTTTAACTCCTGCTAAAATTCCAAAAGGATCGTTCATTTATTCAATGGAATACTTATTAACATATGTCTCACTGACCTAAGAAGTCACACAACTGAAGAACAATTTCCACACTGGTAGCAGTATTCTTGCACCAGGAACAGGCAATACTACTACTGAGTGGACTGTGGTTTTAACTGTGAGTTAACATCCTGCAGATCCCTAAAGACTGTTCTTCTGGAATCGCCTTTGCTTGAAATGAGGATTCTTAGCTTGGGGCTGAATTCCTTGCACATACGTGAGCACGTAGACTAGTCAGCTCAAGGCTATACATTTTATTCAAAATCACATCCTCAGACCTTGCAAACTCTGTATGTCTGTACTATCTTTGGCACCATTAGCTTAGAATTCAGTCATTTCTTTTATCCACAGTGTTTGCTGACATAACTTTTTTAAAAGCACTATTTCTAGAAAATTACTTCTTTCTACCTTTTAACTCTGATTTTTAAATAAAAAAAAATATCTAATGCTCTTAAAGAGAGATTAAGGATGTCAAAATCACCCTGATCCAATGGTTTGAAGCCAAGAAAATCTTTTTATACTGCTAAAATACCAGAGGCACTGCACAAATGAGCATGAAAACGTTTAATCTAAATTGCTCTTAAATTCTGACTACTTAGCAAACTATTTTCAGATTACAATGTAAACATTCAGTGACACATCAGTAGAAAAATCTAGGGCAAATCTTCCTTTTATTGTTAACTGGTTTTGGAAAGGTCACTTCCATTTAAGAAAAATGCAGTCTACGATGCTGTGAGACTGTGAGAAACTTTGGTACTATCATCTTAATGACCACCTATCCTGTCAGAATTTTGTTTCCCTTCGCTTTAATTGTTTCTCTTTCATTAGCCATATTTATATTCAAAGAAAAAAATAAACACTTTTTATAGAATCTTTATAAACATTCATGCCTTGTGCTTATAAGTGGGGATTTATTCTTGTCATCACTGCCATCTGCAGCAAAATGACCACTGACTTTAATAGATCCAGAGTTTAAGAGGATTTTAGTTGAACGCCATTAATTTTGTTTCATGAACAGGGATCTGTTGTGTTTGACATTAAACAAACACAAATGTAACGAATGGTTCCTATCCAGAAGAACCTGTAGTCTAATTATCCATTCACCACCTATTACAAGTCCTCCCCTACAAAGTAACACAGAATTTTTTTCTTCCTAGAATTAAATTGCTACTAGCACTGAATTGCTGGATGGGGAATTAAACTATTGATACCCTTGCGCTAATTAATTCTGTATATATGAATTCAGTATATCGAGATGAGCCATAAAAGCTGCAACAGGGAAAGCACTGGAACATAATGGCCACAGTTACATGGCTTCCAGTCGGAGAACTCTGAGATTAAAAAGTAGAGGAGACTGCCGCAGGGCAACTTCACACAAAAACTATCAAATCACAGAAAAAAAATGCCATGGATTAGAAGGGGAAGAAAATTTCCCAGGCTGCAGCACTTTTGCTTTGATTCAGAATTGCATCACATCATGATGATTAATTTCTTTCAGTGGGTTGCAGGGTTTTCCCATGGTACGCTGCTTATTTGCTCACAGCCACTGTCAGGTTAAACAAGCAAAAGAGCAAAGGAATGTCCTGATATTTGCTCTATGCCTAAGTTTGTTGAAAACTGTATCTACAGATACAGTTTTCTATTTTCTTAAATAAAGTTTCTACTGGTTTACACAAGAGGGAAATTCAAACTTCTTCCTACAGGGGGAAACCTATTGTCTATGTGGTTTTTTTTTAACGATATAATTTCTGAAGCAAGGTTCAAGCATTATTTTTTGATTAAATGTGCCACGTGTTTTGAGTACAAAAGTGAAATAGCGACATTTGGAAAACCAATGTTACACATGTAGAATACTGCATGCACAGACCTATCACATTATTTCTATATGACACTGAGAAAGAAATGAGTATATAGTTTTACTCAATCTTGTAACTTGCAGTAGGATCCCTACTTGCAGTAGGTCAAAAGAAAATGTAGAACTATCTTCTAGCATGTCTGAATGATTAGGATATATATTGTTCCTATTAGATTACATTAATCAGATACACACACATGCTAAAATATTTTCAACCAACTAAACTCACCACAAAAAAGACTGAGTCCAAACATATTGTCTCTAACACAAACCGAATCTTTCCAATTAAAAGTGCTGCAACCCTTCTTTGATTTTAATTGCGTTACATAGTTTCTGACTAGTGACTTCCATTTCACTAAGGGACACTTTCAAATCAAACCCAGCTATTTGATTTAGGTGTTTAAAAATTCAGCTTTCATGAAATCACAGATTAATTGAAACGATTCAGTAAAAATTTGAAACTTTAACGTATTGCTTTCCTTGTTTTACACTATAATTTCTAGAGTTCTTGCTATTTTGTGAAAAGCCAATCCTGGTTTTGCTTTCAAGAGGTAGGCAACAAAAACATAAGCACATATACAGTGGCACAAAAATATGGGGCAACAGAGCATCTCTATTCTTGCTATGTTATCTAGGCCTTAGCGAACTGTCATTACGTAGAACTTCATGCACCAGGAGAGAGACCTTGAATCCACCTTTTTTCAACAAACAGCCTCTTTGTACATTATTCCCCTTGTCTATCTGTAATACAGGATATATAAAAAACAGTGAACCAGCTCTGGTTTCATTCACAAAAATGAATGATGGATATATGATGATGGCACCAGGTATTTACTTTTCAATGCATGGTGTTAATATCCTAAATAGTAAGTTAGAATGCAGATTGCAGAGGCAGTGAAGAGTACTGTATTTACAAATGCAGAATTTCAGACCTAAGTCTGCAGTTGGGCTGGACCCTATTTTTTTGCTTTTTTTGCTTCTTTTCAGGTGCACTTGGATGCACATGAGTGCTATGGGGAAAAAAAAGCAAATCATAGTAGTCATTCTGTGCTAAAACTGCATGACTGAAGTTTTGAGAAAGAAGAAATAAGGATATCAGTATTTTATACACATTTTATTCTGGTTTTCTCAACCATTTTCTCAATCCAATGAAAATCTGAAGCAATTGATTCTTAAAATGTAAGTCAATAAAGGAGGACTTTTGTGAGATTACTTATAAAGATTTCTAGCCCACATTCTTGTAATCCAAGGTTATTGCTTGTATCATCATACTGACAGGTTTATCTTAATAAGAAATGTTTTATGCTAGGAGAATTTATGGTTTTATGCTCAATTACAGTTTTACTTTGGAGATATTAGGTAGGCAATAAAAAGGGCCTACCTTACATCTATTATTCAGTCATGAAGGTAAGATATCCTTGGAAATGTATTTCTCTTGTCTTCATTAAGCAAACAATTTGTATTAATTCTGCTTATCTCAAACCTTTACTATTTTCAGATGGGAAAATGGTATGTCATAAATTACACAACCCTTCAAGAATGGCACTTCCCCTAGATGCCTCCAGTTTGGACTGGATTCCCATTATGTGAAGCACTGTATAAACATAAAAGGAAATAGATGGTCTCTGCCATAAAGAGTTCTCAATCTAAAGTCAACAGGACATAAACCAGGAAAACTGAAAATCCAAAACTCTGTGCATGCCAGAAGATCTCATTGGGAAAAAAGGACATTTTTCTTTTGAAGCAAAATAAAGACTATAGGATCCAACCATACTATACTAATTGTAAATTTAAGAAAATATACAAAAATAGTAATAAACATCTGAAAGGTCCCTGTATCTGAATTTGAAAAAAGTGACTATGCATTTTTCTTTCCCCACCCTGGCCGATGTAGTACCGTACATGCTACTAATACAGATGAATAATGTGAGCCAAAGCTCAGTGATCACAGTTTGCTGCAGGTTAAAAAAAAAAAAAACCAAACCGTAATAATTATGTTCATTACCATGACGGGTTAGTTAGAGTCCAGTAAAAGCTCTAAATGTCCTTTGTGATTTCAATTAAGTTGATACTAAGAAGGATGCCTAAGGAGAAATTTCAATGTTACCTTCTACTTCTGCACAGCCCACTGAAATACTCTAGTGCAAAAACTGCATAGCTCCCTATTCTTTATTTCAAGTGACGGTCTCTGCATTAACTCTGCCCTAATATTTTAACTTACTGGGCTAAGCTACAGGAATCACAGCAGAGAACCTACTACCAACCATTAGGTAGGTTGTAATTTTTCCACCTTTTGCTTTTTGTCCAAAGCATTCATGAAGAGGAAACACAGAATCTTCTAGCAGTGCGGTGATACACGTGCGCACTAAGCCTTGACAAGACAGCACAGCGAAACCTGAAGCCTGAAATGGGAACATTTAGTGGAATAGGGTAACTCAACCATTCATAACTCATCAGTAAATGATACTGCTTAGACTCCTTATAGACGTAGCCAGTAACCAGGCTGGGTTAATGTAACCGAAGAAAATTACTTAGAAAAATCTGTTTCTTTGAATGCTCACAATGTTACAGCCTCATTATTCTTACACGTCCTCATTCATCATGGGACATTCTTGCATGAAGAACTATGGAATATATTCTTGTAGCTACAGTCACATACTGCAGGGGAGAAAAACTACCTTCAGCATTCAAAAAGACCAAAATCCAAAAGCTCATTAAATCAGCATCAGGCTGAAGATGTATTCAATTATAGACGTACTTTGAATCCATGGGAAGGTATTAATAAACAAACCCATTGTAGGAAATACTATATTCTGTAGCCAAGAGGACAGTATTGACATCTGGGAATGATTATTGTATGTCTTTCAATCCATATTTTCCAGTCCTATATTTATATAGTGATTATTTGGCCACTGCATGATTCTACACTTTTTTCCCCAGATTTATTTCTGTGAAATAAAGCACAGTTTTGCACCAACATTTTTAGGAAATGGTATGGGGGAATTTGTACAGTCTGCTCCTGTTAACATGACCTGGATAACAGCGGGTCATGTGAGAAGAGCGTGAGTGTAGCCAGTGTGTGTGAACAGATTTTCCAAAACTGTCTCTGCTGAGAGGGTGTTTGCCCCAAACCTGCTAATGCTAAGAAAAAATTAAAAGTGACATTTTGCTTAAGGTGAGCACCAGCTGGATGAAACAGTAGGTTACCAAGAGACTTCTGAGAAAAGGAGCAGTGAGTTTGGAAGAAAATACAAAAAAGCATGAAAATTTCTGACTGGGGGAGACCTTGGTGTCAGCAGCTGCCAAAGAGGGTTTGTTATTCCTGGAACCTGCCCTGCTGGCACTGCAACATCCACCTAGGCCTGATAGAGCATTGTCCCTGTCAAATGCCACCCGCACCCTGCCCTCCAACCAGTGGGCTGACAGTACGGGGTGCAACAAGTAGGGACCCCAGGGGTGGTTTCTCACCAGCGTGTCGATTAGCGGATCGTAAAGAGCAGCGTATGCACACGGGGCGTGCGTGTAAATACAGGAACGGACACTGACAGAAAAGGGGATGCTTGTAACCCACAGCGTCAGGGCCAGCGGGTTGCATGCATCCAGCTGTGTGAAGGGTTTGTGTGTGGTGAGATGAGAACTTCCTAGGAACAAGTACAGAGGGGTGTTTAGCAACTTGTAAAAATACGTTTACAGTCTCTAGGTGTCTCATGTTGTGGTTTATCTGTTGTATTGCTGACATTGATCCTGCAAGTATAGTTCACTGACTGCCAGTTAATTACATGTTGTTAATAAATCACTAAACCTCTGCAACCCCGATTCGATTTAAAGCATGTGTTCCGCAGTTGTTACCTGCGAGGAGGCTATTGCATTTTGCTATAATTCCTAAGAAAGCAGACATAATCTATTCTAAGAAAGTTGAGCCACCTGCCTTTCTTACTAAATCATAGCTCACTTCTGAAATGGACATGAGCACCAGGGCCAGACGGCACAATGCATCACTATCTACGCAGTGGTGGATCATTGAGAAATGGGTTGAGGTATTGTGGGAAGTTTTCTGAAGGTGAAAAAACAATCCTCTCTAGCCTGTATGCCTGAAGTTAGAAATAAATCATTGGCTGTCCCCGGTAAGAATGCGTTCTGTAGAAAATACTACCCAGGTAATATAGCCAGGGTTGTTGCTAGCTTTGCTTACCCACACAGGTGGCAGTCGGGAAAATTTTATCTGGGACACGCTGTTCACTTGACTTCCATCAACCTTCAAAGTTGCAACTCATAAAGAAGGCATTACGAAGAACTTTATGCAAGTTTGAACGCGTTTTCCTCAGCTCAACCTCTTTTTTTTCTCTGTATCATCACCATTCTTCTGACTACATAGTTGTTTAGGACAGGTATTGATTACATATAAATAGAGTGTGCAAAGTGTGAATTCATTGTGTGTGAATTACACAGAATTGTAAATGCATAACCATAATATTCGATCTGTAATTATCTATGTTCTTTTAGTATATTTGTGTGCCCCTAATATAACTAGAATTCCTACAAACTGTATTAAGAATATTGTAGTTAATGGGACAACTACACACTATTTGTATGCCTAGGACCTAGACTAAAAATGGCTAATTGACTGTAATGAACTACTGTATTGCTCGGTGCTTCTTCATCAGAGGTTACATAACCACCCTCAGGACAGCTTCATGTCTTAAAGCACTACTTCCAGGGTTCACACATCAACCCATAAAACACCCTGCGTTTCAGGATTTGAGCAACACATTCACACTACCAGCATTAAACTATTTTGCACCATGCAGCACCACTACCAAAGCTCATAGTCCCAGCTCCATTTGTGACATGAGCTCTGGTATAGTAGCATGAATATGTATACTCTCAGCTACTAAAACTGGCAGCTCAGTAAAGCTTGGATATTCACAGAACACAGTTCCTTATGATTTTCTCAGACTTCGTCCTACACTTTCCACAAAAGCAGTGTCTACAGATGTAAATAAGACCAAACTTTGGTTTCAGATACAGACAGATGCTTTTTGTCCAGCAGTCATACCTGTTAAGTCATTCTGTTGTGCAAGGAGGAAGAAATTAGGGTTTTCAAAGCCAATCTCCATCCTTGGGAATACCATTCCTAAAGGCTCACCCTTTCAGAGAGGGAAATGCCGCCTATGTGAAAGACAACCCTTGAAGTTCCATACTGTAAATTAGACATGACTTCCATTGTACACTAGGTATGTTCACTAGGTGTTTGTACAGTATCCATCACTGTATGATCTCATCCCCACTCCCTCCCTTGTAGAATTCAAGCAGAAATGCACAGATTTTAAAACTGTAGGGATTTAGACATGGAAGAAATTCTAGATATACCATGCAGTCTGGAAAAGAACTCTTTCTCTTGGAAAAAAACCTATAAAAATATAAATACTGCAAAACGTAGTCATCATGATCTCTTTAGGCTTTTCCACTTCTTTGAATGCAAAATGCTGCATTATGTACTGAACTCCACACCATCAAACTACAATAGCTGTGTCAAGGCCCAGAGCAGACTCCCCCATCCTGCAGTGTAGCCCTCTGTGCTCAAGGCCAGACCTCTGGTCAGAGCGCGCTGTTTCAGAAGTCTCTGCTGCCTTGGAGCTCCTCAAGAAAATGCTAGAAGAAGCTTCAGCAGAGGCTCCTCCAAGCAGCTATGTTAAGAAGCCTCAGCAGGGGCTCCACACTTCTTCTGGAGGCTACTTTTCAGCTGAGGCTCTCAGCACCAGCCCCTGCCTGAGCTATGCTTCTACGGTGTTGCAGGCAAGCCTCGCATCCGGCCATGCACCTGCTAGATCTGGACCCTGACTCTGACCCACCAACTCAAACTCCTGGCTTGACCTTGGACTTCCCTCATCACTATGGACTTCTCCGGTGATCTGGTCTGCTGGTTGAACCCTGGTCACTGTCACTGCTCCCGCTCTACCGTTCCTGTTTGGGTACTGTGGCACTGCTCCCGTGCCAGTGAGGCCACAGCCTCCACCTGCCATGTTGCCATGCTCAGCCACCATCTGCCCTTGCCTTCAGGAGCAACCTGTCCTTGCTGCTCCCTGACAAGATGTACTCAGAGCATATTATTTATTAGATTGGGTTTTTCAGGGGACATAGACAGGGGCCATCTACCAGCTCATGAATTCCAAAAAGCCTGTGAAGAAAAAGTTACAAAAGCACTTCCCGGAGCTCCCAAAGGAGCAGCCCATCTGAGCCTCTGCAGAAGCAAAAATGTTGATAACCATGAAGGTTTAACAGCAAAAAGCTAGGTGTTATTGATGCTGAGGGTTTTCGTGAATTGTTCTTTTAAAATTAAGCACTCAAATATTTCCTAAAACAAACCTTAGGAATCAACATCTCTTCCTGAGTTGAGGGCAAAACAGTTTATCCAAAGCCATATGAGAACAGAAGACAACTGAATCTGGGCATCCCAGAAACTCAGTCAGTGTCTTACTTTTTAAACCATCATTCTGAGCTATATATTTTGTGGTGGGTGAGAGTGACAGTAGGAAAACTAACTGAGGCAGAGAGCTCTTGACCTGGAAAATTGGAAAAGTTAAGTGACAGCAGGTTGTTCCTTTAAGACTGTAAGATCCTGCCTCTGAGGAATCCTTTGCCTCTCAGGGAAGATCTGCTTCAGAGCAGAAAGTGAACGCAAGAGAGCACTGCCCTTGAGCCTCTGTTCACTGGAGAGCCCAGTACAGAGTTTGGCAGTTTGTGAAAGGCTATTGCAAAGAGATAGGACTAATCTGTTCTCCCTGTCCATGGCGTATAAGACAAGGTGTAAAGGAGCTTAATTGCAACAGGAAAGATTCAGGTTAGACATTAGGGAAAAGTAATGAAGTGGCAAGGGTAGAGGAGCACTACTGGAATAGATAATCTCAGGTGACTGTAGAATCTCAATTGAGAGATTAAAGAAACATCAATGAAGAAACACATTTGTAGAGTTAACTGAAGAGCAGGGGAAAGGGATTTAGATGACGTTGAAGTCTCTTTCAGCTCCGTTTTTTTATGATTCATGATCTCTTGATTCTTACTTTAGAGCAGATAATGCTTAGGTGATGAGCAATCACACTGCCTGGGTTTCCTTTGGAAAGAAAGAGAGAGTCCTGGTGATAGAAACTTGTTGATAATGCATCCAGCTAAGGAGTTTTTTATTTGAATATTCATAAAAAGATTCATTTTAATGTGTAACAGAAACACATGCAGTGCTCTGTGTACGTAAATACATTCAAATGAGAACCGAAGAGGAAAATCTTATACTCCCTTACTAGTACTCAGAAGAATTGGTCAGTAATCAAACCCAACAAAGAGAGTGGATAGAGGGAAACAAAACTCCCCTCCAAGAGATACACTTACAGAAAATTACATTTTCAGATGTTGTTGACGTAGCAATAAAGAGAATATAAGAACATCCATTACTGCTAAAGCTCTGTGGACCTAAAATCCCTGGTTCAGCCTTCCAAGCACACTGAAAGATTGGCTGTTGGCTATACAAAAGTGTGATGTGGTGAAATGAAAGCTCTGACCATTTGTTCTGAAAGTTTAACAACTATTTTTAACACCACAATTACCAAAACCAGTTTGAACTGTCCAAAGCACATTAATAATACATTATTGGCCTAGTTCACCTGCTAAAAACAAAGGTATACATAAGGGGCATGAAACAAATGCAGACGTTATAAATGAATCGAGTTTTACACCAAGATGAGAAACGTTATCATAAATTTACAAGAAAATGGACAAGATCAAACAGACTGCATCTGAAGCTTTCCTTCATAATATATCTAGACTCTGCATCGAAAACTGCATGCACTGTACTGACTCCATCAGACACTGAACACCACCGCAAAGCATGATCTGTGCAGCCAGCTACACCATCACTTTCTTACTTGGATTAGACGAAAACCTAGTGAATGATTGTGTACAGTTATCTACATTTGACTGTTATTTTAAAGATTATAGGAAAACTGCATGGAGTTAATATGTTCTTTGAGGCACAAAGAAATGAGCCTTACAATCAGAAAAGGTGTTAGGATTATTGACCCTGGACATTGCTGAAGCTGGTGAATATTTTCTATTTTTAACATACGTGTCACTAGTGAGCTACTGGGCATGCAAGGACACATAAGCCTAGGTCATATCTGGCACTCCTTGCCATTCACAGCCAGCTACATCCTGGCACTCCGGTATTCGTTGTTGACAACCTCCTGGTGTTTGCAATTCTGGCTTGAAGTCCTGAATCCCACAATCAGCTTCATAGTCTACAGTAGCTTCTGTACAAACTTCCTCACTTTGTACATCCTGCTGGATTTGGGACCTGCAGTTCCTTTCTTTGGGAACTGTGATACATCACCAAAGTACTGTTTCCTCTAATAGAGTAATACAACATAGCAAAAAAAAAAAAAAAAAAAAAAAAAAAAAAAAAAAAAAAAAAAAAATAAAGTTAAGCATAGATATGCACAACAAACTCTCAATTTTTTTTTGCCTCAAACTGTAATAACCTGATCTTCTCCCTCAGACGCATTCTGCATTTTTCCATACAGTCAAAGTTAATGTATTCCTACCATCTCAAACACATGTAATATTCCAAGGGAAAATTGTTTAGCAAACTAGCTAATGGATCAGGTCAGTCCTTCACAGTAAATGGATCCAGCAATATTCTTCATATGTTTAGAAAGGGACATAATGGCCCTGTCTTAATTCCTGGAGATACACTTCTGTCAGTATTATCAGTGGATTAACGCTATAGCACTGTGGTAGGCCAGTCAAAATCTACTATTTGTAAAATAGTACAGCTAGCTCCAAATCTGTCAGAAGAAGGAAACATGCATTTTAGAAATACCATGTATCTTCATGTCTTAAAAAGTGTTTGCTCCCATTACTGTGCCCTTGGCCATATGATGGGATTTCCAGCAACAGCAGAATGTCCAGCAGAGGGATGCAGACCAGGGGTTTCAAGCACGCTGTCCCAAAGATACCTCAGATATCTAATGTACGGGCAGCTCTATAAGCTGCATGTGTCAGTAAAAGGAAACCTGGAACTCCACGTTACGAGCCAAAAAGTCAGTGTAAGAGAAGATAACACAAAAAGACCAGACTGAGTTCTGAGAGAGCTGTGGGACATCCACCTCCGCCCACGTGCCCTCAGAGACATGTTGGCCTCGCCTGAGCTCTGCCGTAGCCATGGCTGTGTGGGGCACTCTACCGTCCCCATCCTCACTTGTCTTCCCCGCTTCACCTCAACCTTTTTTAAATTCTATTTTTATTTCACTAGCTATGACGGTTTTCATGGTAAGTTCTCCAGCCCTCTGAAAACTGAAGGGTTTTTTTTAACGGCACAGTGTACACTCAGCATGACTGGTCACTCCCACCTCCCTTTCTTCTGTCCAGATGGCACAAGCAGCCAGGATTACTGACCCAACTTTCGTAACAGAAGTCCAACCATCTGCTTCTCTGGTTGTTTCAAATGGCTTTATAGACAAACTACATTCAGCTAGGAAACTACCAGCTCAGCAACTTTGAATGTACAGGCAAGTTTGAGTGAAAACAGCAAAACCACCTAATCTTTATTATGGAATGTATATGGCACCCTCTGCTAATAAGTGGTTTTACTCATGAGAGAAGTCAGTATTTCATGCATTTGTAGACACCCATAAGGTTTTTCCACCCCTATATTTAATCCATCTGTAGAAGAGTTATCAGTTAGGACAAGTGACATAGCCACATCTTTATACACACTTTGGACAGCTACAACTTCAAAACCTGCTAGACCACAGGGAAAATCTAAGGGGAGGTTTTTTAAAAACCAGAGTTGTTCAGTACATATTTCTATATATTTTCAGGAGTGTACAGTTTGTCTAAAACAAAAAACTTTTCACCTCTATTCAGGACAGAAGAAATGTCACTTAGATTTTTCTTATACCCAACAAATTTTTTTTAAAAAAAAGTAAAAATAAATATGTATTATTTTTAGAAGTTATTAGTAGCTCTTTTAAGAATCAGAATGTAAACAATATATTTGTTTTGCAGTATTTAGGATAGTTTCCTGATAAAGGACATTTTCTTCTGGTTTGAGGGAGATGGAAATGTAGTTTGCAGCATAGATAGGCTCTTCTTAGCCTCACTTTAAACAAGACAGAAGATTGTATTGTCAACATCAGTTCCCAAATATTCACAAGCTAAGTAACATTTTCTGGTCCAAAGTATTCATCAGATGTATCAACGTGCTTCTAAGCTACAATATGAAGGATATTAAGGAACATCCACTGGTACTGACATACTTGTAATAAGAATATGCTACTCATTCAACGCTACTGTATATAGCAGCATTTTAATACAGTTAAGTCAATAGGCTTTAGGTTTTATACCCTGAATAGCTTTATCATCAATACCAAAGGACATTTCTATCTTTACTGTCAATTACTTTTATCTTCTAATTGTACCTCTGTATATAAGGCTAAAACACGTGAGCTAGCCTCTGCTAAACATGTATTTCTTTTATCCAGGTTTTACACTGAAGGCTTATTTTGATTAAAGCAATGTTCTTTGTGCAAATCACCTCGAACAAGGTAAATTCTTTTTCCTGTAAACTTCTGTGGTGTTTTTGTTTTGTTTTGTTTTGTTTTGTTTTTAAATACATGCATAGATGCCTTTTGTACCCTGCTTTTTACAGGTTATGACATCAGACACAAATTCAAAAAAGAAAGTGGAAATATGACCTGCTATAATAATTCACAATGGAAAACACAGTTGATGTGATACAAGAGGAATAGCTCTAGCTAAAAGGCTTCTGAAATATTTTTTTGTAATTTTTACTATAAATTATTTGTTTCTTCAGGGCACAGACAGACATACAATAGTGTGTAACATCATCATTTTTTTCCATAGTATAGTAAATACAATCATCCACACAGAAGGCACTCAAGAAAAATTTCATATCATGATGCTCTCAGTTATCATCTGAGCTGAATGCCTGAGAAGTAACCTTGCAACTTTTGAAATGCTATTTTCTCAGAGCAATACAGCTTTTCAGATTAAATATTAAGGATTTGATAAATGATGACAAACCTTGAACTGATTAACAAATCAATTTGTCTTACTCACTGTTTTTCCTTTAAAGAAAATTACATAAACCCGAGAAATAGACTCAAATATTTTCATTCAAAAACAGACAGAAATGATTTCTGAGTAAAGCTAAAATTTTTAGCCTTATGATTGCAAATTGAGAGCATAATTATTTAATAGCTTTTCTTTCTGAGGAAGATAAGGGTTTTATCCATGGTTGCCAACTATGGACAATACGACAAAAAGCAGTGTATTGATACTTACCAGCAGTATTCAAATTCAGTAGTGTAACTTGTGATCAATATGTAAGAAATAAATACATTAAGTTTGGGGTTTTTTTGGTGGTGGTTCTTTTGCTATATTTGTTTTAGTAATTTAAAACTACCATACAAATGAAGAGCAGAGAATACAAAGGTTTTCCAGAGGGCTCAGGAACTTCCAGTAGTACTCACTGTTCCTACAGAAGCAATGCCTTTCTTTGTGATGATATGGCTGTACAGCTCTGACATTTGCCTGACCACACATCACATATCATCATTATATCTATCTATCTTGTGTAATGACCTAAAATTGCAAAAAGATAAGGTAATATTTTACAAAATCACTACTATATAATATTTTGGAGATCTGACACTTTCAGAAATGTAATTATTCTTGGGTTTCTTAGAACAAATTATACAAGTGTAAAGTTATAAAAATAAACTGAAGGTCTCCAGTCTTCTTTCTACCAAACGGCATAGCTCAGTTTGGATTGCTGAATCAAAGCAGCAGGAGGGTGTCAAATTTATAGGCTGTTTTGATGAACAGGTGTAACTGATTCTGGGTTTAGGTAGGGGAATGTAGTTGATTAATTTCTGGTGTTTGCTCCATACCTCTTTTATATAGCAATATAGGGTATTTAAATTATATGTTTACAACCCACCTCACCCCACCTGTGAGAAGAAATGGACAGAAGATAATAAGGGCAAAATACTGCTTGATTAGTCTCAGACTAAACTTCAATGTCATAATTACCGGAAAAGGTCTGGCAGGTATATACTGGTTGATTGTTTCCCTCTGGAAAGGGAAGCTAATATTTGTCCAATGCTTTGGTAATGCTGAGAAAATAATCCCATTAGGGACCTCCTAAAGGTAGAGAACCCCGCCTCATA
>NW_009260610.1:278824-280470 GCF_000687185.1 Egretta garzetta
ACACACATCAAGCACACTTGACTGATCAGGTGCTGCACCCAAGTATCTGAACAATGGGATGCTCTAGAAGAAGAAATTATGTAATTAATTGCATAGCTTAGACTTGTCTCAGAGTACAAAACCACCACATTTTAACGGGAGAAACCCCAAATATGGGGAAACCAAAAAAGCTAGTAGCCTTTCTGTTAGAATTACACACGCTTGTTCACCAAACAGTAAGTCTTATTCTTAATGACTGTAAGGTTGAAGACATATACTCTAAAGTAATTCAAATCATACAGCCTTGGACTGGGAAACTACTTCTCTATCTCGTCTTGAAAACATCTATGATTCAGTCTTCTCTTTCCTTATTCAATAATTATATGAACTTCTCATTTATCATTCACAAAGTAGCCTAGGATGTCCAAACATTCATAACTTCTAAGCTCAGATACAGCAACCATTTGTTGTTTTCATTTGAAAATCAACCAACCAACCAAAAACCACACAGAGAATAAAGAAGTTGCACTTCCTAGAAAAAATCCAACAGGTACAAAATGCACCATCTCAATTTCTTAGCGATACAATCACTCTGAATGTGTCTCACTTCCCTCCCCCTCCCACTTCCCACAGTCCAGCTTTTTATAGCAGTTCTTTAATCAGTGGAGAAGCAGCATATTATCTCCTCAGATATTCAAAATCCCGATGGCAATCTGCCTGGGTTACTAAAATACCTCTGAGAAGGGTCATGTCCCAAGGCAGACACATCCAACAGAACCCCTGTACCAAAAGGCTCATATGCATGAGTACGGAAGACAGAACCATCACAGAATGATCTACCTGCAAGTTCACAATGTAAAGAAACCATTCTCAATAAAGTTTTGTGTCCAAACCTTGTTGATAAACATGCTACAGATTTAACACTAAATTTTAATTTGGCATTTAGGTTGAAAACTATAGTTCAGGTGAAACACTATCTTTATGGCACTATAACAAAAAGCCAGTAAATTCAGTACCCCCCTCTGACTCCAAGAGGTTCAGAAGGCTTTTTTAAAATGCCCCAAAGGGTGGTATTAATTTAATATTTTACTTTTGACACACCCAAATCTTTCATATTCAGTGAAAAATGTACGCATTTTAGTGATGCACTGTTTTCTGGAACATACTTATCTCTAGTACTGTAATGACTTATCTCTGTTTGTTTTAAACAAAATTGATGCTGATAAGATGGTTTCACATGCAATCATGTAACAACTGTTTTGCCTTTGTTTGATTTTTTTGCAGTACTAATTCCCAAACAGTGTTGACAAGGTTCATTCTGAGCTTCTAGGAGATCTTTGTGCATACAGTGATTCCACTTAGCATAATGTTGTTGGCAGTGGGGACTTTGTTGTTTATTGACAGCAGATTATTCATTACCACACAATTATTTCTTTGAACGTAACTGAAATCAGTACGCATGCCATCCAAATAGTTTGTCCTCTCCCAGGCAAACCGCAACTGGGTGCAACTTGAACAGCGTACAATATTAGCATTACCACTGCTAATGGATAAATTGTTTATACATGCACAGACACACTTCCCCAAAATAGTAATGTTTTTCAGTGATTGCATCTGCATTACAGTATGGAATACTAAAAAAAAAAAAAAAAAAAAAAAAAAATAAA
>NW_009260610.1:280885-335823 GCF_000687185.1 Egretta garzetta
TCAGCAGGATTTTCAGAGACCAAGACACACATCAAGCACACTTGACTGATCAGGTGCTGCACCCAAGTATCTGAACAATGGGATGCTCTAGAAGAAGAAATTATGTAATTAATTGCATAGCTTAGACTTGTCTCAGAGTACAAAACCACCACATTTTAACGGGAGAAACCCCAAATATGGGGAAACCAAAAAAGCTAGTAGCCTTTCTGTTAGAATTACACACGCTTGTTCACCAAACAGTAAGTCTTATTCTTAATGACTGTAAGGTTGAAGACATATACTCTAAAGTAATTCAAATCATACAGCCTTAGACTGGGAAACTACTTCTCTATCTCGTCTTGAAAACATCTATGATTCAGTCTTCTCTTTCCTTATTCAATAATTATATGAACTTCTCATTTATCATTCACAAAGTAGCCTAGGATGTCCAAACATTCATAACTTCTAAGCTCAGATACAGCAACCATTTGTTGTTTTCATTTGAAAATCAACCAACCAACCAAAAACCACACAGAGAATAAAGAAGTTGCACTTCCTAGAAAAAATCCAACAGGTACAAAATGCACCATCTCAATTTCTTAGCGATACAATCACTCTGAATGTGTCTCACTTCCCTCCCCCTCCCACTTCCCACAGTCCAGCTTTTTATAGCAGTTCTTTAATCAGTGGAGAAGCAGCATATTATCTCCTCAGATATTCAAAATCCCGATGGCAATCTGCCTGGGTTACTAAAATACCTCTGAGAAGGGTCATGTCCCAAGGCAGACACATCCAACAGAACCCCTGTACCAAAAGGCTCATATGCATGAGTACGGAAGACAGAACCATCACAGAATGATCTACCTGCAAGTTCACAATGTAAAGAAACCATTCTCAATAAAGTTTTGTGTCCAAACCTTGTTGATAAACATGCTACAGATTTAACACTAAATTTTAATTTGGCATTTAGGTTGAAAACTATAGTTCAGGTGAAACACTATCTTTATGGCACTATAACAAAAAGCCAGTAAATTCAGTACCCCCCTCTGACTCCAAGAGGTTCAGAAGGCTTTTTTAAAATGCCCCAAAGGGTGGTATTAATTTAATATTTTACTTTTGACACACCCAAATCTTTCATATTCAGTGAAAAATGTACGCATTTTAGTGATGCACTGTTTTCTGGAACATACTTATCTCTAGTACTGTAATGACTTATCTCTGTTTGTTTTAAACAAAATTGATGCTGATAAGATGGTTTCACATGCAATCATGTAACAACTGTTTTGCCTTTGTTTGATTTTTTTGCAGTACTAATTCCCAAACAGTGTTGACAAGGTTCATTCTGAGCTTCTAGGAGATCTTTGTGCATACAGTGATTCCACTTAGCATAATGTTGTTGGCAGTGGGGACTTTGTTGTTTATTGACAGCAGATTATTCATTACCACACAATTATTTCTTTGAACGTAACTGAAATCAGTACGCATGCCATCCAAATAGTTTGTCCTCTCCCAGGCAAACCGCAACTGGGTGCAACTTGAACAGCGTACAATATTAGCATTACCACTGCTAATGGATAAATTGTTTATACATGCACAGACACACTTCCCCAAAATAGTAATGTTTTTCAGTGATTGCATCTGCATTACAGTATGGAATACTAAAAAAAAAAAAAAAAAAAAAAAAAAATCTGCAATGCTTTATATAGGGGAAGGGCCTGTGTGTGTAAAGCCCATTTTCCTCAGCTTGTTAGTCAGTATAACACACATATGACTTCCTCTAAAAGAAAACTTAACAGATGTCTTCAAGCTTTAGGGTTTTTTTTTTCCTAAGAATCACTTTCAAGGTTTGCGCTCTTACAGTCGAGCTGATGAAAACGTGATTGCTTTTCATGACTCCTCCTCTGCTGCTGGCTAGGCACATTAAAAAGACATAGCTGTCTATCTCAATGTACACATGCCATAGTAAAATGTGTGTTATTTACTGATAAAAACCACATGACAGCAGTTTAAAACCAGGATTTATTCTGTCAGTCAAATTAGGGAGGCAGAATATCCTCTATGCCAAGTGATTACTGTCTGGGTCTAAGTGTGGCGAACTGCCAGATCAATTATAATGGTAGAGAAGAGGAAATATGAAGACAGATTGGCTCAATTCTAAGCACAAGCGTCACTAAAAAAGAAACCCAGGGACATTTTAATGCAACATCCAATTACTTAAAAGTGCATCTTTGGCCTACACTACAGTTTTTATTTATATGGTTGCTTTCTACATGGAGTATAAAAAGGGAAATCAGCATAGAGTAGGACAAATCAGCTGTAAATAAAAATCACACAGATTTCACTGATATAAGCTGTACATTGATGTTTCTGGGATGTAAATTTCTGAATGTCAATTTTTACAACAAAAGCCTTGGAATATCATGGGACAACATACTCAGAAGATATTCAATAAAATTTCAGATGTGATCACATTAATATACTACCATTTTCCCCCTTTGACCTGTAATTGATTTCAAGGAGAAAAAAGAAAAAAAAAAAAGGCTAGATTACCCTTCATAGCCAAGCTTTTCCTCTGGTATTCATTATTTTACAGATAATTTACCTTTCCGAATGCTGCAGAAAAAAGGATAGTAGTGGAGCTTGTAGATTAAAGCCACTTAAAACTGATCTATGGTGTTAACTCTCTTATCATAAGAGGAAATTACAAAAAGGCAGATAAACGTGTTCTGTCTTTTCGTACTATTATTTTTATTAATAATGGGATCATCCTCTCAACTGCACATCTCCATTCCCAGGTCTCTAAAACCAATGTGGGAAACATGAGTTTCCATGAAGAAGACTAAGAGCTGAGTATTCAGGAGGACAAATTCATCAGCCTTGTACGGTGTAGTCTGCTCAGTCTTCAGATGAAGCCTGAAAGAAACTGATCCAATTCTGATAGAAGTTGTTAAGGTTGATGCTCCACAAGTGGTGCAAAATTAGTGTCTGATCATTATTTCATAGTGCAAAATGACATTGTTTTGAATGAGACATACATGTAAGACACTGCAGCCCTCACCATCATAAATAGTATCTGGCCAAATTAAAACTGATTATCTAGAAATTGATACAATACAGTAATATTAAATAAAGAAGAAACTTTCAGGATTTCATCCGGGAATAATTGCATGATGTTGTTTATATGTGAAACTGTTAGATTTCCATTTTACAAAACTTTGGAATTAATTAAAATTCAGTGAGGTGCAGAAATGTGAAACTAGGAAGGTCGAGAGATTTGCACCAGAGCAAAAGGAAAATGAGACCCATTATTTTGCAGCCTGCTGCATGATGACTACTAAGATGATGCAAAATATATCAGGTCTTAAAGATACCTTTTGCTAGACTTTGAAGAAGATTTATGACAAAAAAAGGAATGAAACAAGCTTTCTACTGAGACTCAGAAATGGTAGAAAGGAAAAAAAGATAATAGTATGAGAGCCTTAACATTTTTGATTTGTTAGGGAGAATGGTTCATTTTTAATAGAACAGAGATTTAAAATGAGTAATATGGCTAGAAAAATCTGAAAATAAGCACAGGAGAATTTAATGCTAAGCACTGTCTGTTTGTACTCCACTTTCCATTTCCTAACACACCACTATGAAAATGTATTTATCCCACAAATCTATCTTAACAATACAAAGTATTCAAAAGAAAATTACAATTTTCTACAATATATGTATATAACTGGTTCACTGACGGCTTCAAATCAGGAATCATCATACTCCGGAGTACTCCTCGTCAGGGGGCCATTTAGTATTACTTAAGGAATTGGAGGCAAAATACCATTCAGTTAACTGTGGCTCTGAGTAATTGTTCAGTTTCAAGTCAGCTTGTCAATGTGTGGAATTAATATTTCTGTCTTGAACATATAAGCAGGGGAATATAACTCCCTCTATTTCCACTTTATAACTGTGGTATATAAAATAAGAAAGATCAATGTTGGGATGCCATAATTATTTCTGCTGTCTTTGCTTTAAAAGGGATACTGAAAAAAGATGGAGAGAATGAGCTATGTGAATGATTACAAATTAGAAATAACCTCCATTATAATTAGACAACAAGATTGCAATCTATTTTTTTTTTCATCCATGAAGAGGTTAAAATTGACTTAACTGCCAATAAATGGAGACTAGAATTAAGACATATATATATATTTGGTTTGGTTTAGGTTTTTTTCTGCTAAGGACAATTAACCACTGAAATAATTCACCCAGGTACACAAGGGATACTCCATGATCTGAAGCCCTTAAACTGTGACCAGACATCTTTCTTGAAGACATGCTATAGTTCAGAAAGAAGGTTTGGGCATAAACAAGAAACTAGTAAGCAGCATTCTTTGACCTCTGCTCAACAAGTCAAACGTGGTGTCAGCTAATGGTCCAATGCTGGTATCAAAATCAATGCATTTTAAACGGTTCTCCACATTACCATTTATTCTTTCTAATGTATCTCAAGAACCATAGTGATGACTTTTCTCTTATGAGTGCCTTATCACTATCACTTATCACTAAGTCCTTTCTTTTCAAAGGAATGTCAATCTCCTTGGTCAAGAAAAATTCAAAGATATATTTCTCACAGTATGCAACTTAAGCACATCCAGTAATTAAGTTGAGTCAGCAGAGCAACTTCTTAAACCACTCATGCTTAAAAAAGATGTCTCACACGTTAGGCCAATAGTAGAACACACACGTGCAGAAGTTGAGGACTGCCACCTCCTTTCTAAGACAAGTGGGAATGAACTGAAGTACCTGACAAGGGCCACAGCTCCTGCCCCCACAAGCCAGGAGCATTCTCCCACTGATGTTTTTTATTCTTAGCACAGCAGGGACCCTAACTGCCTCTAAGCACAATCACAGAATCTGTCTGCACTTTGGTCATAGGCTGAAACATCTGGGTAGTAAAGTTACTTTTAAAAAAAAAAAAAAAAAGGAGAGGCAGATTACTAAGAAAAACTAAGGGAGCTGCCTGCAGTTTCCTATATTACTGGTCTGACTCCTTTGGTTCTGCCTCTAGCTAAATCACCTGGAGCATACAGTCAGGCATAGGGCTAGCATATACATCCCAGTGGATGATTAGACCAGCAGAGCCCTTCCTGACCCTATGGATGAGGTGTCCCTGCAGCATTAAGGATACATAGTTAAACATTCACCTGGGAAATGCTGTGATTAAGAACACATACATGTTTTTAGCTGCATTTACTTATGTGTTATATTTACAGGCTAGATAAGCTCTTTAATTCTAAGATCCTGTCATAGTTCACGTATCAGTTAAATAACTCACAGTGACGCTAATGTTGCATCCCTACATTCATGAAATTTAGTTTATGTGGAACTATCACTTATATGATAGTTTTTCTTCTGTTGGGTGTCTTGTATGTTAGAGTGAACAGTTTAATCTTCCAAACAGTTCCACAGGACCAAATACATAAAAAGAACTTCTTTGAGAATTAGCATTGGTTTTTTAATGCAAGAACTAAATTAGTGCTTAATACAGTAAATTCAAGTATCTAGACACCTGCTAAAATATTACTTCAGATTTCTTTTGCAGTTTAGTCAGTAAACTTTAAGTTGCTCACTGATTCACTTCAGTCAATCAGTTAGCCTTTAAGTGGTGTAATGCAACACCATATCAGTATCTGAAATTAAACATATTGCTGTGGACATTAGTAAGATTTCTGTCTAATTGAAAGAGTTAATTTACTTGTCACGTACTAATAACTACTGAAGCACTAATTTGGTAGCACCTTTTTCCCCTTCCTGGAAATTGCATTTTTATCCATTACATTTGTGTAATTCAGACAAGTGACATTTCTAAGGGTTGTTCCTGGCTAGATAAAAAAAAAGATTTTTCAACAGTCAGAAAAATAACAAAAAAACTTGAAAAAAAAAACCAAAAAACCAATCCAACTTGAATACTGAACAGTCAGGTCCTTTCTACAAGCCAAAATACCAGTAATTCTGTTATTGACTTTTCACAGGTGGTTCCTGTGAAATAAGGGACAAAGTCGCATATTCTCACGTATGTGTGTCTTTTTCTCCACGTACAAGTTCCACAATTAATTAGTAAATACTCTCCTTGTTCTGATAGCTCTCACCTTCAGTACTACTATTATAAAAATCCGAGATCAAAAGACCTCAGGGTATAACCACAACTCACAATGGTGATAGGGCAAGTCAGTAGCTCTGCAATGAAACTTCCCTTGAATGGCAGATACAGAAATGCTAATTGGTTTAGTAACATAATGTAGTCCCATGAAATTTAGTATCATAATATAGTCCCATGAATTATAGAGTACAAAAATATTAGAGACTTCTACTCATTTATTTGGAACTACTTAGTTCTTCATTTACCTCAGGGGGTTAGAGATATTTTTTTCTCCCTGAAACTAATGACAGCAGAATATATCATGAATAGATTTCCTCTTCAGTAATATTATTATTCCATTTGCTCTCTGTTAACCAACAGGAATGCAATTTCCCCAGCCCTGGCCACTCAGCCTTTTTGATGCTCCCATTTGCCTTTCAATCAGTTCCATGAAGGAAAATCAGCCTCTTCTAACAACTTGGTAACTGACCCACTGACCCTAACAATACAGGATCATTGATGCAAAGAATAATTCAGTTTGGATGTGACCTCCGGAGGTCATGCAGTGAAACTCCCACCTCAAAGCAGGGCTAACTTCAAAGTCTGAGCAGGTTGCTTGGGACTTTGTCCACGGGTGGAGATACCATAACCTCTCTGCACAACCCGATCCAGAGCCTTGCCACCCACACTGGAGATTTTTGCCCTCTAGAGCTAGCATAATTGGTGTCTGTGTTCTCACATAGCATAAGGTGTAAAGGAGATTTTCCTTTTCCCTTGTGTACTGAAGAAATACTTGTTCTCAGTCCATTCCCACAGGTTCCACCATTCCACCTGTCAGAGGGGACACGCTGACAGTCCCTTCTGATCTCCCACTCAACAGCTGACTGGGCATTTCACTACTCATTTCAGTCAACACCAAATGGCTTAGAAAAAAATGGCCATTAAAACAGCTTATGCAATTCTATACCATTGACTTTTTTTTTTTTTTCAGCTCTTGTTCAAACACGAAATATGAATGCAGTTTTCCTTCACTGTGGTTTCACACTGACTCTTTAAATAGGTTTTTTTTTGTATAATTTTACACTTTTGTGTAAAGTTTGAGTATTTTCACAGGTCACACAGTGCTTGGCCACATGAGGCCAGTCCCTTCAGCTTGATTTCCAAAGAAAGTGTAGTTGGGTAATATAAATTTCTACCAGTGCTCTGGATATTTAACTGTGTCACCTGGAAGATCTACAGAAAAATGTCACAAGGCTAATTCCTTAGCAGATGAACAAATAAATCAGCATTCTTTGTCATTGCATTCCCTTCACTCTGAGTGATGATTTATTCCAGTTCCAGGAACAGCTGCTCTTCCTTGTGTACCACCTTGTATTCTGGACATTCACATTCTAGTGACCCTTCCTGAGGCAAAAATGTACCTCCTACATTACCAGCTGTTTTCCAAAAGGATAGTCTACTTTTCAAGCTGTGCAGAGATACAAAAAGGATTTCGCTGAAGACCCAGTTGTTATAAGAGGAATATGAACTTACTAGTACTGAAAAATGAATGCTTGCATGACTGCCAGCATTTGAATGAAGTGACATCTGGTCAAGCTGTCCTCAATACACATAGATATACAGACATGCCAGTCATGGTGCAAAGATATTTGGGGGACTGCCAGCAAAACTTAAGTACACAAACTCACTATAGGAGGCATGCTGTTCCAAGGATTACTTACTAGGACACAAAATAACTCACTTTTTAAAAAGATGTGAGTGGCTGCCAGGCAATACAAGTTGAATGCATTAAAGCTACTCTGAAGTAGTATTCCCATACAGACAAGTCTCCAGGGAGTCATTTGGAAAAACTTGTTGTAGGTATAATGAGTGCACACTGTGTGCATGATTCCAGCTAATGATATCCAACTCTGTTCCATTAGTGCCAAAATTAATCTTCTTGCTATCATTCAGAATATAAAATAACACTTATGTCCTTTGAAAAAAATTACGATTTTCAAGAAACAAAAATACCTTCTCCAACAGAGAACTTAAAAGTTAACTATCAGTGGCATTGATCACTCTTGTTTTCTCCAAAAAGCTGTGTTTCGGTATCATCATAAAGGGAAACATTGAGGTCCGTACAAAAACTCCAGAGAAGTAAACACAGGAAGAGAAATTCCACTAAAATCAAATAACAAGTATGGTTGTCGCCCAGCAGTATGGAATCCTTGTGTACCAGGAAAGCAGAATTTGACTTTCTGCATTCTTTGAGAGTATTAAGGGAGAAGTATGAAGGGCTATATAAGGGACCCCAACACATTACTTGCGTCTTTTTCACATGCTGTCATTCAGTATTTTAAATTACTCTTGGTTCAATTACTTCACTCTCCCATTTACCAGCCTAGAAGCAGTAAAAGGGCTTTCTATTTGACTTCCAGCTGCAGTAATTGAACTAATTCATCAGTCTTAACAAAGCCAATAGCTTTGTCCTCCAATCTCCTTCCCTTGAAACCCTTCAACCATGCTAATATAAGTTAATATAGCTCAGTGATCATGGAACGCTGAACATGCTGCTTTTTTTTTTTTCTCTTACTCTAAAATTGACATATTTTCTTTGCCACCTCTTACTTTTTTTTTTTTTTTTTAACTTTATATCCTCTGTATCATTTTACAGCTACTAATGACTACAGAGCAAAGTCTGGACTTCACAAACCACAAAATTCCTTGCCAGCTTCAACAATTATTTCAAAGACTGATATGTTGGTTCAGTAATGTCTTGTCATTCAACCCCCCTCTATTTATTGCCTCCCTCTCTACAGGGAAACCATTCTCAAGCATTATCCCTCACTGCATGTGTCAAGATCTATGAACTCTGGGAGAAAAATTCCATTATTTAAGTCAAAGCAGATATCAATTATGTAAACAATCCTCTAAAATTAGGAAAGGAAACTATAAAACCCTCAAATCATTACAGTTTGCTACTTTGCTGCCTGATTGAGTAGGTAGCATATCTATTCATAAATCTTCTGGAGAATGGCTTTCACCTTCCTCTATTTGTCACATTGATCATCTCTCCATTCTGGAGCTTTGGGTGAGCAGATTGTTCACCTTTACACGGGTGATGTTCTTTTATATTCATCGTTTTTCCTTAGCTTGCTAGAAGAAAGTGTTTCTTCCCTGCACATAGAATTCTCTTTTCCAGCTGCATCCACAAGTTGTTGAAAAGTAAAAATAAATGAAAGAAGCCGACATCTCTGGCAGCAGAATGGAGCTGCTGATTATTTTGTATGAGAAATCTATTTAACTTCTTTAACTTTTTCTGATCTTCAGCAGTTCAAACAAAGTTTTAACATAACAAAAGTAGACTTTTTATCAGAGGAGAAGACGCAAACATGTTTTACCACTGCTCTATGATCAGTTGATTTAGGTATTTTTTACAATGTTCAGGAACAGAGCTGGTCTGAGGTTGCAGTTTTAATATACCGACAGATCACTTATAATAAAAAATGGCTGTTTTTTTCTTGCAGATTTTATAAAACATAATGAAAAAATTACAAATCCAGTATTGTCCACTGCTACTATGGGTACCTTTGCACATTAGTGATATTAACTAGAAAAAACAGACTGTGAAGACAAATGAGGCACTGGGAATATGAAGGGAATAATTAAAACACATCTGAAAATATGTTTTTAGTTTGATTTCTTCATGAAACAAGCTAAAACAATTTTTTGCCCTTTCTTCCCTCTAGTAACTTTTGAGTTCATCAATTTTCAAACTAATTCCAAAAGAGGAGTAAAAATACCAAAACATATAATTCCTAAAGTTTAGTGAAACCTGAAAAATGTATAGATCAATAGGCAATAAATCATTACTTTCTGAGGAAAAAGTCAAGCAGAAAGTGGATGTTATGCATTCCACTGTGCAAAAGCCTACTTGTACAAGCAGTTTGTGAAGACTACCTGGACAAAATATGACAAGAGATGTCACAACTGTGGTAAAACTAAAACGATTTCTCTTTCTTCCAAATTTCAAGACAGTTGCCATACATTAGTTATCTCACAGAAGAAAAAAACCCCACAAAACCAGTAAATAGAAGACCTTAATTAAGTCATCTGAGCACAGGTTTCATACTGTGATCTGTGGTTGCGTCTGAACTTCAACAGTCAGCTAACATTGGCACAGATCCTTTCCCTTTCCCCCATCCTCATTCTTATTCATTCCTAGAAGTCCATTTCAAGAAATCAGTCACGGCTATCAACCACACAAGAACCCTGAACTGAAAGACTATATAAAAAGCTTCTTAAATTCTCTCTTAGTTATGACTGATAATGCAGATGCATTTCATTGTAAGTTAGCCAGGTTAACTGTGGCATCTTTGGAAGAGGTTTAAGGGCTACATTGCAATCAATAACTTCAGCTGACATATGGTAAATAACTCCCCTTGGCTCAGGCCCCAGGCAATTCTTATCTAGCTACACTCATCAGAGCACTGCTTGGTCTATAACAAAGTTTTCTGGGAAAATTACTTGTGTACAAGCTTTTTCCATTGGCAATTCTGATCCAGAAAACTTTTTACATAAATGGCACATATCAGTCATTACTATATGAATTAATTTGGCCCAAGTTATTCCTTGTACTGTGTGCACAGGACAGAACCATGGCAGAAGAAAACTTGCAGAACTGAAGGCATAATTTAAACATGAGGCTATTTCTGAATGATCCTGAGCAGATGACCCTCATCTCATTTCCATGTTGGCCTTTCTGTTTGATCCTAGGTCACCATACTACAAAATGGCACCATCCTTTGATTTGCAGGGGGTTGGGAGGCAAGCAAGCATGGTAATATAGTAATTAAATTCTGTAACTGCCTATTAGTTCTGGTGATCTCCCCTTGCATTATATGAGGCATAGAGCAAAATGAAAACAGGTAATAACAGTACATCGTCAACTACTGTATTAAGGTGATTTTGATGTGATTCAAATTTCACCATGACTTATTCTTACATATCCATCTACAAATGTCTTATCATGCAAGTTATAGTTTCTGACTAACATTAAAAGGAATACTTTTTTAAAATTAGAAAAGGAATCCCTGTTAAATATAAATTACCTAGATATGCTGGGTGCCAAATATTTCTATACATTTGATGTATTATAGAAACCCAGACTTGATAGTTAGCAGAGATAGTTACAGAGATGAAATTTTGAAGTGGGCAAAATCGAGATCCAAATTAGGTAAACATTTAAGCTCTGATGTGCTCTGATACACTGCATATGTAATCCAGCATCTGAGAAGATGATGACTGCAGTAAGCACTGGATCAGGTCCTGGATCAGTGATATATGTCAAATACTGTCTTTTCCTAGCTCGTTATTAAGTACCTACATTTATGTAGTAAAACCATTCCTTTCAGTAGCCTATTCTACTGCTTGGATATTAAGTGTCTACTCTTAATAACTCACCTAAACTTTCATATCTTAGCTTCAGGCTACTGCTGGACTTCAGAAAATGAATAATTATCTTTTTAGACTTTTATATGCTCAGCTCCATGCTAGACTATTTTAATACAGCTTCTTTGGTCCCACATGTGTCTTCTTTGAAAAAGCTTGTGTAAGTTTTGTTTGTTTCCTTGCCGTTTTCATCAGTTTTCTTTTATTCTTTCTAAACTGTGGATAGCATGGAATCAATATAATGAAATTAATATGCAGTTTGTTATCTGGTTTATGTCTTCATCTGACTCCTTGTGTTCTTCATTGTCTTTTATCCCTCATTTTGTAATGATGCAATTCTTTCTGAAGTGTAAGAATTGCACTTTGTTAATCAGAATGGAAACCACTCTACTGCTCACTCTGAAATGTAACAGTTCTCTCTTTAAAGAAGGAAGACAGCCTTTAAATAGCATAAAGGACATTACCACGTAGCATTTCATGTCAAGTAGACACTATCCTATCCAACTTCTAGAAAGTCTGCTAAAATTAATTTGCATTGAGGAAGTCCATATGGCAAAGTCAATATATTTTTATTGAGATGTCTGTCATTACGATGCAAAGTATCTCTTTTTAGGCAGCTTATTGTTACTCAAACTCCTAAAGAATATTAAAAGGATGTAATTTAAATACTGGCAAAAACAAGGAACACTACTTCCCTTTGAAAATGTGCTATGAGATTTCTGAATACCAAAAATAGCAAGAAATGTGGCCTTTTATGTCAAACTTTAATTTTCTTCAATCCAGTTATTTTAAGCCTTCTGTAAGGCAATCAGTACCAGAAAGAAAATGTTTAGATGAGTTTTTTCAAAGATAGTGCCACCTCGTGCAAAACAGCTACTTTCTTAGTCTGTTCCCTTGCAAGTCTGTTCTTTTTCTCTTATGAAATCTCTTTAACTCAAAGGGATGGTATCATAAAGAGCAAGCAAAAATCAAGTAAAAATACTTGTTTCAATTTTGTATCAATGATAGTTTCTGCATGGCTACCATTCTCTTTACTGGGAAAATACTCTATGGAATATCTAAAGACCGGTGACTAACAAAATCAAATTTCAAAGCATTTTCTGATCTTGTTGACAGTCTTTCCACCCATCATTTCTATCTACACTTAGTTGGTCCAAATCAAGATAAAAATTAAGGTTGTTTTGTTGGGTTTTTTTTTGCTTTAGGCATTTTAAAAAGAAATCTTTTGAAAAGAAGCTATCGGGTGTGATTCTGCAAATGTTCTATTTGCAGAAATTAATAATAAAATATTGAATGAATAGACTTGCCAAAAATTGCATGATTACACTGAAATCTGCACTGAAATGGAAATGCAAGCCAACGGGAAACACAAGATCTCAGAACATGTCAGAAGTTCTTTTTGATGATATCTCAAAACTAAATAAAACACTTCTCAAGGTCAAAAAGAATATTTTTTTAATTGTAAAGATCAAATCATGTTAATGCCAATCAATTAAAGTCTCTCAATTTCATGAATCATAAAAAAATTACAAAGGCAAGTCTTTCACAGACATATTACCAACTGAGAATCAAGGAAACTAAATACAGTAAAATACAATGAATAAATTTTCAGTGGTGTTGCAAAGTAGGTGAAATAACATAATGCACAAATTGTCATTTTGACATAACAGGACACTCAGCTGCTGGGGAGGAGAAGAAAAAAAAAATCAAAACCTTATCCCTTATTTCCACATTATCTACTATTTTGGGAAGTGCATTTTGTACAATCCTTCATTTTTTTGTACTCTCTGCACTGAGTTTTCCACATGAAGCAACAGCAGTTTGGCACTTAAATACTTACGGTCCTAAACCATAACTTTTCAGTGCTGTGGGAAGTTTTATTCACAAAATAGATTCACATATTCCCCACAACTTCTAAGGAAAAAGTTTTATATGAAAAGACTTCCTAGTATGGAATGAAAGATTAGTATGTATTCTTTATGATATAGTAATGAACTGCATGCTTAAATGCTGCTTCTCGAATAATGCAATTTTTTTCATGCCATGACTTCTTTTTATACCTAGAAACCCATATTACTTCTATGTACAATGCGCATATTAAATATCAATTTTAGACAGATTTTTAAAAGCTCTTTGAATTCAGAAGTCATGTCTGATGTTCAGAGACATCTGTCATCTAGGTATATAATTGAAAAGGCCAGACTTCCAAAAATATTGAGTACATCTTCAATAGACTTTCCAACACAGTTCCCCATTGAGATCACAAATGATGCTGAAGGATTTTACAAATGCTAATTAACTGTAGGTTTGCCCATTTTACTGATGCAGAAGCACAGAGGAATTATATAAACTACCAGACATAAGTCAGCATCACAGCCAAGAAAAGGTCCCAAAACTCCTGACTTCAAATCATTAAGAAATGTTTTTCTCCACACCACACTCAAAGGGCAGCAGTCTGCCATTCAATATTGCTGCAATGTAAGCAGTTAAAATTATTTTGGCTACTTTATTTTTGTATTTCCTAAATTACATAAAACATATTATCAGGTTCTATCTAATGTAATCTGTGTTTTTTCTAGAAGAAAATGAAAGACCTTAACTTTTAAAATATTTTAAATGTAAACTGTGCTTTTAGCTTTCAGGCTCTAGAAACTGTTGCAAGCATAAATTAAATTTTAATTAAATTAATTTAATAGGAATTTTGATTGTTCTGCATGCATAGTTTAGAATTGTAACAATTTTATAACAAGAATGAAGTGATCAAATGGCTTGACTTTAATAGTTACCATCACATTAAGTAGATTTCTAATTACACTGTGGGTTCCAGAGAGAAAACCACAGTTAATGAACATATGACCCAGAGTCTCTCAAATCTACTGAACTGTGGGAAGCTTGACACATAACATGCCAAATGCTGGTGGAACAGTGAATGAGAAGGGTGGAGAGCATAGTGAATTCATGTCGCATTTTACTTAAGCTATTAATTCAGCCACAGCATGGGTCAATAGTGAGAAAACAAAGTAACTACACCTGTCACAGGGGCTGCTCAATGCTTCCCTTTTTACTGTCCTGGTTCTCTTCTTACACCTTTGCTAAACTTTTAAATACATAGGCTTACATACTCCATACCTGATATCTGCTTTAGACTAAATTGTTCTAGAGCGGTATGCTCTAGATGCTCTTTGACAACACTTCATGATGCGGTCTGCAATTGTGTATTACTCTTTTTTTAGTGCTCAATTTAGAGCCTGGGATCTGATTTGGGGGGAAAAAAAAGAAAAGAAAAAAAAGAAAAAAGAAACACAGCTGCAGCTGGAGCCAATAGAAACTGTTCTTTGAATGCATGTGACACTGTGTAAAAGGCTACTTAGATGAGGGCCTGTTTTTACAGACCACTTCAATGTATCAGCCAGAGGATGATGAAGCACATTTGAAAAAAAAATGAAATAAAATCCAGACAGAATAATATGCCCAAAGGGCAGAGGAACACAATATAAAAGAGGATATTCGCTAATTGTTCTTTGAAATTACTGCTCCTGGAGAAGAATCCTTGTTGAAAGACCACATCTTACATGGTGCATGACCTTACATGATTTTTTTCTAATTAGGATCGGTTTGACGATCCATCCAGTTGTACAGTTCTAACTAAAGGGAAATACATTCTAGCCAGGGAGACCCATGCTAAAGAGGAGACTGGGGGCAACAGGCTCTCAAACAAGAATTCCTGGGAGGTAAAGTACAACTGTGGAAACAAAGATTTCTCCAAACTGACTTTAAGGACATGCTTGGGATCAACTCAATTTGCTTAAAATAATTTTTCTTCTTTTGTGAATATCCAGTGGTTGTTACACAGACCAATCATAAGAAGTTATTCTGGAACATTAATGGTATGACTGTTAAAAATGCACTAAACTTCATCAAAAATTCATATATATGTTAGAGGAAAATTATTGCTTCTACCTACTGTGTCGTACTTTGAATAAATTGTTCTTCGAAAAAATATTTTCAGTTAAAAGAAAGGGCATATTATATGTAACAGCAAGAATAAGAGTAGCATCAGACAGAGTCTTTTACACTAGATTTGATATTATGGAACAGGAGAAGGCAGTGTTGTAAGTTGCACAATATGTTGTTAGGTCTTGCAAAAATGTGTTTAAGTGTTACTCAGTCTAAGTGAAAACCTACTTGCACCTGTGGATAGCTGCAGTCCTAATATCTGAACGGTTTTATCAGTTTCATGGAACATTTTATTTTTGTACAGAAATATCTAAGGTTATTTGCTCTGTTGTAATAAAATAGTAAGCCATATGAAGTGCAAAATCAATCTTGGCATATTCATAAGCTGTGAAGCCTGTGCAGGAGGCCAACTGCCAATATAGGAAAAATCAATGATATTTCCGAGTAACATCAAGTGCATGTTGTTTTTTTGCTCCCCTTTTACTGAATATATTGCTATAATATCAAGACCAAAGACAGATGGGAATCTGAAAGTGATTAAAACTGTGAAGTCAGGGTTTTCACCTGATATATGTAAATCCAAAACAGTCTAGAAGCTTATAAATATCTACTCATTATAGTGAACGCACATTAAAAATCTTTTGTGTTTATCATATTATTTTTTTTTAATATTGCCAAATGATACACTACCGTCCTGGTAACCTGCAATTCCCCAGCAGGTCCCTGTAGCGGCAGCAGCAGTACTTGTGTGTTATGACACAGGCAGCAGCTAGAAACTCTGACATAGCAATATGCAAAAGGAACTGGTCAGCTATTTCTGAATTTCTCAAGCAAGTATTTTGTACCTCCTCCAGACCAAAGGCAGCATGCAATAGGTAAGTACTCTGTGAGCTTATTACAACAAGCCATCAGCTGGACTCTGCTGACTTAAGAAAATGAAGTCACATAGACAATAAAATACTTTCTTGGGTCTTTTTTATGGGCTATGTCCCTTGTTTCCTCCTCTCTCTCAATATTTTATTATTGGAAATCATCCTTTTTATCCAGATGAGTTACACGTTAAAGATATTCACAGTTATTACCATATTCACAAGGTGCTATACAACTGCTAAAACAGCCATGACAAGTGAAAGTTGAATTCACTTAACCATAGAATAAATCAGATTGGAAGAGACCCCTGGAAGTCATATCCAGTCTGACCTCATGTAAAAATATACAGTCTTTTCATGGTGCATCTTACTTTTCCTCTGCCACTTGGGTTGCTTGTCAGACATGGAGAGAGAGAACACAGATCTTCCTCCCAGAGAAGCTGAAAGACCCCCTGGGCTTGAAGCCCCTGTTCAGAGAATGGCAGACACCGCAGTGTTACGTGGCAGCAGAAAGGTCACAAAGACATTGTTGCCTTCCCTAGCCAGAGTCACAATATATCCTAGAATACACATGAACATCATTAATACAGATATAGTTTGAAGTTTCTTAGACTTTAAAGCCCTCATTTAAAAAAAGTGATGGGTTCGTTAATGGCTCACATTGGTTGGTGCTTTCCATTTTACTTCTCAAAGGTAATTCTGTCAAACATTCAATTTTCTACTAGCAAACTACCAAAAGAGTGATTCCATGGTTGACTCAGAAGAAATAATTTTATCAACTGACTAGGTTAGCCTCTTTATTTACATTTACATGACTGCTGCAGAGAGGCTCCACTCGGGATTACATTCATGTAATTCTGGCTGTTGTACAATACAGTTCTGCCCAAGACTCAGAGCAAAATAACTTTTAAAGAATAAGAGTCAAAATGCGATTGTCTCAAATGTATTCAGTTCTGTAGCCAAAAGAACTTAGAAAAATTCAGTTCAGGCACCAAACACGAAGATGAATTCTTATAATTTCAATAGCTCCAAAGAAAGACTTTGTTAATTTTCTACTTAAAAACAGCTTTATAGTAGTGTACCTGTGCATAAATACACAATTTTAATTGCATTTCTATTATTCCTCTTATCTCACAGATATAATGAGCAAATGTGCAAGCACTGTATAAACCGTGTGAACTCTGTTTAGCTAATCTGCCTCCGATACGATTTCTTAAATCCTTAAGGCAAAGAGGAGGGAATATTGGAGAGTCTGCTCATGCTCCTCTTGCAAAGAAACTAAGCACAATGAAGAAACTTGTGAATAATGGAGGAATTTGTTGCACCCTCTTTAATGTAAATTCTCCTTCTTAAAGCCTTCCAGAGGCACTCTAAATCAGGCACAAAGGTGTCCAGGAATTTTTATTTAGGTGAGCAACTTCTGAGCACTCATTGTATATTGTTCTACTTTAAATCACTATTCCAATCTTATGTTATTATGTCTTTATAAAATATTCATGTCTAAATTTGAATTTAATTTCATCTCTACTGTTCACTGTCACTCATTGAGATCTTCATCAAGCAACTGGCAAACATTTGGATGGATCAACAATGCAACATTAATGTCAATGAAAATATATTAAGTAACAAATATTTTTCATTGTACTTCCAAGCTAATGACCTTGCAAGGCACATTTTTTAGCTCGCTTCCACTTTTTCTTATTATTCTTATTTCCTCACTTATGTTTGCAAGCTACCATACCGCCATTTTTTTTACCCTCATCTAAACATTATTAAAATGCAGAAACAAACTTAATTATGTGACACGGCCCCAAAATTAGATTTTTTTTCATCTGAAATAGCAGGCTGAGACTGTTACACTCAAAAACAGTTCCCTTCATAGAAGGGAATTATTCAATAATGAAATTATTTCCTTCACACAAGCAAAGAAAAGTTTCTAAAAATCTGAAAAAGTACATATAATTTCCTCTATATAATCCCTAAAGTTCAAGTGTTAGCAGAAAGCCTACCAGAATTGATATTCATGCTTTCAAGTACTAATATAATTTGTATCAATTCACCCAATAAAAAACATTAATGGAATCGAAGGTTCACATAACTAATTAAATCAATAAAAACAGCAATATTAATTCAGACTTGCATCAGTATCTAAAAGCCAATATTATCATCATTCAAGTCCAGACAGAAGCTAAGCAGCTAATAAAATGGTTTTTTGCCAGCACTACTCCTAGATGATTTGAACTACAATTATCTTCACGTTCCTTTTGTGTGCTTCTTCACTATTATAGTCAAGTGAACTGAAAATCAAAAGCACAATAGCTTCCTATCAATTAATACTTGTAACAGTAAAACTGTTACAAGTATACTTCACCTTGAAAGTAACTACTGTAGTGAGACTTTTTTATTTATGCCAATGTACATTTTAATTTAGTGATGTTTGCATAGAGGCTTATGCGGGATTAGTAAAATTTGGCACTTATGAACTACTTCACTCACCAATGAAAGTCAGCACTTTCCAACAGGGATCAAAAGTATTAATTAATAAACAGTAAATTTACTCACATACTCACAGAAAACAACTGCTTGCTTCAGATACCACTATTAAACAGCAGCTTATTAGTCAATTTCATATGTAAGGTATGTAGATGAGGAATAGGTTTTGTTTACAGAATTACAGTTACAAATGCAACGACCCTGCATTTGCAGATGTATCTTCTGTATCAAATAAATCTCTGTTAGGCTTTAAGATTAAGTAGCAACAAAATTATTTGGGTATTTTTAAAATCTAATAATCCCAAAGCAAAAAGAGCAAACATGCTGCCGTTGGAGGTTATGAAAATTAGGTCCTGATGACTACAAAACACAGAAGAATTCATAGTAACTTGTAAGAATATCATTCCCAGGATTACAGTCCTGGCCAAATTCCAAAGATGTAATTGTTTTCTTGCTACAAAAATCCCTCAGCAGTTTGTCTTGGATTATTTATTCTCCATATTCTGCAAAATTCAGATGTTTTCTATATTCCAGTTTCACTTCCAAAAAGACAGATTTCACTCATCAGTAACATTTGTACAGACTTTACTCTTTCTTTTCTAATTTTGCAGTGTCCTGCAAACATTAATTAAAAGATTGAGTAGAAATATCTTTTAGGCTACAAATAATGCATATCATTACCTAGCTGTTATCCACCATACTTCGCTCTATTGAAATGTATCCCAGGAAGGATAGCAGTTTTCATTTCTTCAACTACTACAAGCTTTATGGTCCCTCTGAAATTGAAATAAATCACTGAGACCCGCATCAGAGAAAAACTTGTGTACTTTTTTCCTGTCTCTCTGCCATAGTGGATCCTCATCAAAGGTCGGAAAGGTAGTGAAATCATGGCCATTACTTTGCCTGTGGCAAAATTCCCATTCATTTCACAGAAGCCATGTTTTTGCCTACAGGTAGATGTTCTACTGGACTGAAAAAAAGGTGGATCACGTGGAAATAATTAGCTTAGAAAGTGGAATGATATGTGAAAAGTTCCTGGATACCTGAGATGATAATAAAATATCATAGCAAGAACCTCAACCCAGTCTGGAAGCCATATGCAGGGAAGCAGGAGAACCTTATTGTGAAGTCTACAGGCAGCACAATACTGGCTACCTGTGTTGGAAGAATGCTGATGCAGTATCCCAGATGTGAAATCAAATTCATTTTGGTGATGGACAAACTCATACATCTGCATGACATTTTAAATATCATCACTGTTCATTTTTAAAGCGTTTTAAATGATGCAAGAAGAAGATGTCATAATATGTAACAAAGATATACATACTGTAATGAACTACCTGTCTTGACCAGATACACTTTTATGGTATTTGCTGAGTCTGAAAGAAATTGAATTGTTTGCATGCAGAGACATAACATTTCAAAATCTTGGGAAACTTTAGATAAGGAGAGAGAAACTACAATCACAAATCAGATGTCCCTGAATTCTCACATCAGTTAACCAGTTCATGACGTGACTTTAAGTTCAAACAGGATCTGAAGGCTGAGTATGGACGCACTCTGTACCACAGGGAAACATTTGCTCAGCTTGCTGGAAGCATAATTCACTTCAGCCTCACTCAAAAATGCCCTTGTGTTTCAACCAAGTATGACGATGTAACAAAGTAACGAAGATAGGAATGGCTTAGATAGAATGGAGTGCCTTAACTCCATTTAGCTCTGGCCTATGGGATAGAATGAGCTTTTCATCTTTGACAGGAGAGTAAAATCTTTTCGTTCTTTCCTCTAGCATATTTTAGCTGAAAAGCTAAAACTATTTGTTTCTGATCCCCAGAAATTCTCAGACACTGTGTTAAACACATTCCAACTCCAAACGCTAACATGTATTCTCTCAGGTACCTCTTGTAATCCTTATTTGTTACGAAGCATTTATAGAATAAAAGCCTTCCAAGTTGAACAGCTGAGTCTACATCCGTAGCTTTTTCTTCCCCTCCCGGTGCCCTACATGACCAAGCTAGCATGAAGTACAGAATATCGATTAGAAGTGTACTATGGATTCCTTGCGCCGCAAGCTAAATTACCGTATACTGTATATTTTTAATTTCCCACATATAGCAATAAACATGATTGATTCTTCAATTTCAGAGCATCGTTTTGGCAATTAAGAAAATAAATACCCTTTCCGTGTACAGCTCGCTTTTTTCTAAGTAAATGTCTGCAGTGCATTAGCTCATGTGTGACAGACAAATAACCACCCCTCTCCCTGTAGGCCTCATTCCGTTTTCTCTTTCTTTTTTTTTTTTTTATTTATTTAGAACCTGCCATTCATTTTCACACCTGACAGTAAAAACCTCAGGACGTGGTTGTTGTGAAGAGGATTATCTTTCAGATCAATGCTGAAATTGATTCCAAACCACACTATTTATCAGCCTGCAGCTAAAGCACTAGGAGTCAGGAAATATTTCCTCTACTTCAAATCCATTCTTATTCTGCTGTTGGAAAATCACAATACTACGCTCTCCATTAACGCACACTTCTTCTATTCCTTGCGCATGTGGAATATCAATGTCAAACAGACAATGCAGTTAGTTGCATTATCAAATTTGCTTCAAAAAGAAACAGAGTAAGAAAACAACAGCGTCATTACTTTTTGCGCTACTGCTGAATAGTTGCTAACTAGGAATATGGCCTTACTATGACATCTGATGTTTCTGAATCTCTTCTGTATTTCACATAAAATATATTGTATATTTCTATCAGTATTATTATTGATACAAGAAATACACACCTTTTTTCAAAGCCACACTTACACACTTGTTTTTCGTTGCTTGTAGACTGAAAGAAAAAAAAAAAAAGGAAAGAAAGAAAAAGGCCCACTGCATTGCTGTGACTATGTATGCAAACTACAGAAAATTAGGACAAAGAGATTCACCAAACTAGGTAGGCATGATACCACAGCACGCAGGTATGCAAGGTCAAATCAGTTAAACCCTATCCTGCTTCTGTGACTAACAAACTTTGTGATGAATAATTAGGGACAATCTGATGAATGGTGAAAGTTAATGGGAGTCTTTCCATTTATTTCAGGAACTATATTAAGCCTTTATTTGTTTGAGACTATAGTGACACTGTTAGCTTGTTATGACATGACTTAAATTGTAGTTTAATACCAGCTGAAAGTACAGGACAAAACCTGTGGTGAAGTTTAATCTAATGTAGTACATAAACTCCAAATACATAGAAATTATAGTGTAATTTACAATACGTAAAAGCACACAAAGTCTAGGGAAATTTAAAGTAATGTCAAATAACGTTAATATATGTTGATTATAAAGAGGATAAGTAGTAAGATTAAGCAACATTGGTTTCTTCTCACTTTGTTTCTTTTATGAGAGAAACCTGCAGTTTGTGACTAAGATTCTGGAGTTTCATTGGCTCTGCCGAGCCCTCAATGGCAGAATGGGGATGTTTTGAATTCCACTAGAGCTCCAAATTGAAAATTGTTAATATAAGATTTAATTAATGAAAGCTTAATATCAAATAAAGTGGGCTATGTTTAAAGTGGATACTAAATTCATGTCTCAAATTCAGACAGCCAATTAAATATCCATTGCTAAGACCAAGGAGGTCTTTACAGGAGGCTAGTGTTTAATTCTGTCTGAGAGCAATGACCTGGCTCAACAGTTTATTGAAATAATAAAAGCAAAACAATAGCTAATTTTGATCATTGAAGATATAATATTTAACATTTTTTGTGGCAGATTTAATCTTTGAATTTGTTTTAATACATCTCCTCATTAATCTACAAGGGATATGTAAGTTATTTTCGCCAATTAGCAGATTATTATATATGTGTTTTGATAACAAAAGACATCCATAAACCATCCTTAGAAAGGGTTACTGGTCTAATTAATTCCCTACCATCTTGCTTGAACTTTAATGATTGGAAGATGTAACTTTGAAGAAGTACTTCTGATGGAGCAACATGACCACTGCTGTTATTCTGTGTCGCTAGAGGTGAACCTTGTGGCATGTATCACTGCTGTGCACTCTTCATAATTTTATAAAAACTAATGTACCACTTCCACAAAAAAGACAAATTCACCCAAATCAATTACTGACACTCCTAGAAGAAATGTAATGACCTGCAGGGACACGAATATACTATGGGCATGTACTTTTTATAATCTTCTGTCAAGACTGATATTGAGCTTGGTAAAACAAAAAATACTTCACATAATAAAAAAATTTAACTATTTAGCAAGCAAATCACTTCACAGGTACACTAAGAGAATACGAAATCTCCTACTATGAGCCAACCCAGTAAATTTTTCAGCATGACCACATTTTTCTTTATATTATAATTATTTTTCTTTATTTTTTTAATTTAAATTACTACTAACTTCCAAACAAAATGTGCAGAAAGGTAAATCTGGCAAAACAAGCCGTTTAGCTTTGGGCTTTCCACCTTCCATTTCAGTTTCTCATACACACTATTAATCTCAAAACAGAAGGAGAAAGGAAGCCATACTGTTCATAAAATTCTGTTCTTCCAGAAACACATGCACCACATGCAGCCTGGAGCATTTACTCATATTTAGAACAGCAAAACACTCAGCAAGACAAAAGATCGTGATTTTTTATGATCTGTGTTGAATGCACAAGCACTTATTTTAAGTATGATCAATACAAAACAAAATTCCTAATAACACTCTGTGTTATTCATGAATTATTTTGACTTTTTCATAGAGAAATGAAAGGAACAATGTTTTCAGGGTTCACGGAAGTTCATTTATATCAATGAAAAGAAAATAATATTTAAAGGGGTTTTGTTTCTAGTAGAAGTGAAAAATTATACACCAGATCTACTAATAGGAAATAAACTAAAATAAGTCTTATCACACATATACACAAAATGATTGGAAATTCATATTGAGCATTGTGGCATTTCATTTCTAAGATAATATTCTGAAAGCAGCTCACAACATTTCATCAAACCACTAAAAATACACTATTATTTATAGTAAAATTAAAAAATGGCTATTTTGTACAGCTGGGTTTGCTTCAGAAACTACATTTTAACTCTCTTAATTTTGTCTTGAGCATATCAGTAAAGAGCTATCACTGAAACACACTGATCAGTGGGAAAATGTTGGATGAAATGGCATTATTGTTATACAGTAGATTCTTCATAACAAAACCTCTTAGGAAATGATTCTACTGATTTACACAGCCATGACTACTGTGCTAGCCTTTTACTTTGGGCATAATAGGCTACTGTTGGTTACTTTTTATCATATTAGGCAATTATTTCCCACTATAATTCTTGATTCTTTGGTCTGTCTACTTATTTCTAATGCAGATATAAAGAAACATTACCCAGATAAATGTGATCTTACAGCTACCTATCAAATTTAATAAAATCCCATTAGCCAAGGAAAATGGGTCAGTTAAGAAATTATCAGAGACCTACAACATCTCTGTAACTTCATAGCTTAATCTGAGTTAGGGTCGAATCCCTTCCTCAGGTTTTCAGGGGATAGCTGAGGGCTGAAACTGACTCCTTTTATTTAAACGTTTGAGCAAAAAATTCTCTTCAGTGTTGACAGATACTTGCTGTATCTGTCTACAGGCAGACCCTGGACCTGATTTAGGGTATCTGGATTCTACACTTCACTTTGCTACAGTCCTGCTGAGCAATGTTTCACTCTTCCCCATTTATTTTGTCTTTTTTATCTATTTATACTGCAAGTCCTGATCCCACTGGATGTGGTGACATAGAATATCATCATATCTAACCTTAAGGCACCTGATCCCAACACAGAATTTATGATCTAGGGTAGGTGTGCAAGTGACCTATATAAGGAGAGCTTAGGGCCTGAAAACAGGATTCACAAACAGGATGCAAAGCAGAAATCCACCTGACCTAGACACTAAGAGCATGTTGTCCTCATGTAATGCAATGCCGTGCAGACACAGGAGCTACCAATGAATAAAAGGTTTCCAGCTTAGAAACCAAAAGAAGCTGTGTCAGCATATCAGTTCACCAGAACTGAATAGTTCTGCAAAGTGCAGGGTCAGTTGGCCTAAGCATTGAGCTGAGCTACTGAAGGTATGCAATTTCCAGAATATGAGCTAGAATACCTGCATTCAGTGCTGCACTGGAACAGGAGGAATATCTTTACAGAGTGCTGCACTGCATGACACAGGCAGGTCTAGCAACAGGGGGAGAGGGTGTTCTTCAGAGTCTAAGTTTCTACAACAGACCTGCAGGCAATCAAAGAGATTTGGCTTGTTACCACCTGTTTATTTAAGGGACTGAAAAAACGTCCTTCTACATGTGGACAACCAGCTTAGTCTGCTTTGCAGCTGAATATGGAATGCTTATGCGGTTAATATCTTGGAACACGCATCAGAGATCTAGGCTACTATGATTAGGTCTCCATCCACATGAATTAATTTAAATTCATGTTTCCCATATCCCACAGTTCCTTAATCACTTCATGCCTGGTTCCTTAACCACCAAGCAAAAATCTTACACCACTCATAGTCTGTTTACTTCAGGTATGCCCTTGTGAGTGAAAAGATCAAAAGTTACAGAGAAAAGGAAATAGAGATTATGATTTTATATCTGAATGGATGAGTACACTTACCTGAGAACCCAGGTGAATGGAGGCCAGAATTACCATACAAGTTAGTTTTTTACATTTAGCAGTCATTACATGAAATACATAAATAGCACTGAGAACAGGCAACAGAAGTCAGGATCATCACTTCATGAAGAATACTAAAGCTAGGTCTCTCACAAAGCCAAAGCTGATTACCTATAAAAGCTTTTAGCCCCACAAATCTATTATTTCTTTTTGCACCATGTCCCTTCTTCAAGAGAAGGGATGGAAGACGAGTCTCTGCCATGACAGTCTTCTCTCTACTGCAGTGGCCAAGAAGTGGCCAACCCTCTAAAAGGTTAGAGTTGCCACTACTACAGACCAAAGCATGTTTACAACCATGGTTATTGATTAAATGCTGTAACCTCCATGTTATGATATAAATGGTGGACGGAACAATTACTGTGACTGATGTGCTGAAATCTGTTCTGTTACTATATGCATTAGGCATGGTCCAAGGATTTCTGCTGCTCTGGAGTGGAATATCTGATTTATGAACCCTGAAACAGGTTTAGGTATGCAGTAGGGGCATGTAGATGGTGCCCCTACTACATACCTAGACGGTGAGTACTTTGAGTAGGTTCAGTTGCAGATGTGTAAGCATATAAACAATTTAACTATCAGAAAACAAGAATACTAGTCCACGTTTGATGGATCACATACTTTGATTTTACATATTAATTTCTCCTTTGTTCCAGGACAGGATCTAAGACTGGGTTCTGGCAACTCATGGGTGGTATTGTTTGAATTTTTTATGATAGTGATTAGATAGATACCTAGATAGACAGAGATCATGACAGTAGAGTGCAATTAACAGTGGGTGATGCTCAACCCTGCTCCTCTCACTTCCCTGTGGTGCACTCTTCACAGCAAAAACTCCTCTTCTGCCTGTGTTAAGGGCCGCTAATTCTGCTCCAGTTCTCTGGAAACAAAAAGCCTTCCTTGAACAGTGCCCTCTATCTTATACTGCCATATCCCTGCAATGTCTTTATTTTTTTAAAGGACACAAAAAGACAGTGTCCTTCATAATTCAGAAGAAGAAGCAACCTGTAAACATATTCGTATTTAATCAATGAATGTACATTCTATCCTCACCATGATGAAAAAGTCTTGCCTTTTGACACTTATAAATTCATACTGCCTTTCTCTTTTCTCTTTCTTCCTCAGCCTCCTCTTGTATTTTTTGATCCACTGGTCTTCTTTCATGCCCTTATTTTTCATTAGAACAGTTTGTTGGGTCTTAAATGACCTCCACCTTTTCATATACTTCTGGAAATATTTCCATACCTGTCTTCCCAGATGTCAGATCACTTTTTAAAATGGTTCTCCATTCATCTACAAAGACTAAACAGGCAATTCAGCTGTAAGAGTCAAACTTAGACCAAATGCTGAAGAAGTTGCCTATAAGCTTATTTCTCAAATTGAGTATCCCAGGTACAGTGCTGATCACACAGAAAAGCCTCAGAGTATAATTCTCTTCTCTTAGTGCAGGCACTTCTCTTTTCCACAACTGAAACATAGTTAAGACATCCATTTCACCACTGCATTACTATACCTGTCTATCTGTGCCTTTCAATTGCTTTCAGTGGAGTTACACTAGAGTACAACTGAAGCAATGCAGTGCTTAATCAACCCTAATATGTGCCCCTGATAGCTTTTTGTTTTATTCCAGCCCATTAACAGGCTATCTGGTATGACAGTGCAAGAAGATCATTATGCCTTAATGAGGTGATTAAAAACAAAAAATGCGCAGTTGTTGCAAAATATTAGAATGGACTCAAGGAAACACCAGCAATATTTAATGTACTATTTTAATACTTGTTGCTAACTATAAAGTCTTCAAACTTAAATTAGGTAGTTGTAAATTGACTAAGATATATATATTCCTCATTTTAAAGCACTCACTGATATTTTAAAATGTTGGACTAATTTAGAATTATTTACAAGTGTTCTGGTATTATTTTTATGGTATATTGTTACATATTACTCTATTAATCTGTGCTTCCCAATGTCTAGCATTTAAAGAAAGCACTATGAATAAAGTTATGCTTAAATTTGAATTTTGTACAATTTTTAACCTGGTAACAGATATGCTGGACCTTTCAAAAAATGTTTCAAAACCAGTGCTTACACTGACACAACTTCTGAAAACATTAAGCTTGAAGAACCACAGATCCGAAGTTACTCAAGTATCTACCTGGATTGAGCAGATCCTTAACAGTACTTCCAAGACTACCTGTCTCCCTGCACCATAGAATTTGACAGATTTGGGTTAATTCTGCTTCATTCAATTTTGCAAACCCAAGGACTTCTGTATTGTTAATCTCAGTGTCCCTGAAGTCTTCTTAAAGAAAAAAAATGACAACCCACAAGACCTGAAATAACTCAATTATTTTATATGTTGGCGCCATTTAACCTAGGAAAAAATGTAAAGAACTTAATACAAACTCCAAAGGCAACTGAGACAAGTTAAAAAAGTAAATAGGGGAAAATATGCGCTATTTAAACCCTCATCATATATCTACAAAAGGCAAAGTTGTATTTGAACTAATGTTATCTAAACATACAGCAGAACTGACAAAATTACTGGATTTGAGAAAATTTGGGAATAAATGCAAACTTCTCTTGCCCTTTAACTAAGTACTTTACAAATTATCTGCCAGTCTTGTATATGTCTCAGACAAAATATTTTAGTATCCATTGTCCATATCTCTAACTCTGCTGCCTGAGGATATTTTAATTATTTCAAAAAATCAGTGATAATCTCAGTGGCATGAGTCTATAATTTTTACTAAATTATTTAGAACCGCTGTTTACATAAAGAACAAGAGTACTGAAACATTATGACAATGTCTTTAGTGTGTCTTCAAATCTGTAGTAGAAAATGTGATAGAAAGTGAAAAAGAAGGCTCTAGCCAGAGGATCTGTACTGAAGCACAGTAAGAAATATGTAGGTGAGCAATGTAACCTGAAAGTAGAAAATTAAACACGGCATTAAACTGTGTGTTATTTACACTTGTATAAACAGAGGAAAACTGTATCAGATACAGAAAGAACTCTGCAGTCTCAAGAACTGGGTTTACTGCATGCACATACTCCACACTGCTCCACATCCTATGAAGGGAGACCAGACTTTCTACACACACAATACAAAACTATTCTGCACATGCAGAAATGGGATTCATATGCTCATCTGAACTTAGGATGGCTGTGAGAAAAAAAACAAAACATTGCTTATCTTATGGAAGCACTTCACATTGTCTTTTCTAAACAGAGCAGAGACCAGGGGATACTCAAAAACAGATTACATGATTATGTTTTTCATATTATAATTTCCAATTTTTTTCTTTACATTTTAAGAACAATATTACTAAATGATAATGAAACCACATGCAATGTTTTAGGAAAATAGGAGTGGATAAAACAGAGAAGCTTCAAAAACTTTGAGATTTTGACTAAAGACTAACTAATTGAAATTAGTTAACCCATCTGCATCTAAGGAAAGGGCCTGTTTTGTAACGGATTTTATAGATTATATTCCTTAGCCAGAAGTTTCTACATATAAAAGGCTTTTAGCTTGTTTATAAGCTATGCAGATGTGCCACTAAGGCAGGCAAAAGAATCTACAGCCTGTCTAATCCATGCTGGGCTGCAGTTATAAAACAAGCAAAAAAACCAACAAAGAAAATCCACAGAAGTTTGGTTGCAAAAGCTCAGTTTCCAGAATTAAAAACAGGTTTGCTTTTAAATTTCTCAGCTGGATATCACAGAGACTGAGAATATATGTATATGGTATTTTTTTCTTGGCAATTCCCAACAAAGAAAAAGGTTTAATTTCTATTCAGAATGACCCTCAGAAACTTGTATTGATTTTTTCATTTGATCTGTCTTGTCTGCCTTTCCACTGCAACTTCTTGAAATTTGAATGGACTTTTGTTTCCTCACACAAAATACCTTTAAGTTACAACAGTGCATTTGCTTGCCAGTAACGGGAAAATTGTAGTCTTCTTAGGTATTTTCATATTAAATAATCTCTACTGTTGTAATTCTTCCACTTTGGCCATCTTGTCTAAAGTCAGCAACATCAGCAAAACCATATTATTAGATGAAGCTTCTATGAAAATACTGCTGTACCCCTGCAGATTCATAAGCAGTTCTTAGATTATTGGTTTATTTATTCCATAAGTAAGCGTATGGAAAATATTAACTATAATGTGCTTTATAAAGTTAGACATTACATACCAGAATATATAACAAAGAAATGATAAAAATAAGTTTGTGGCAGAAAGAAACCTATAGAAAGTACTTTCTGACTGTTTGTAAAGTAACTGACATCATTCTGTATATTGAGAACTGTGTGTGTACATACAGGTGTTTATATACCTCTGTATGCACATATGCAACATTGATCATTCTGATTACTTTCAGATGTAGATTGTCCTTACAAAATACTGTAAAGACATACTCTATGTCCCATTTTCTCAACATCTTTGGATAGAGCTCATCTAGTCCCCTGGACTAATGTGGGCCAATTTGTCACAAGTAATCCTTAACTTGATCCACATCCACTGCTGGCAGTCCTCCTCCTCGAATGGAGTCACTGAGCACGCAAGCCTGGGAGATCTTGTTGGTGAAGATTAAAGCAAAGAATGCATTGAGTACCTTGGCCTTATCTCTGCAGGGATGGGAGGGACCATTTTTTCACCTAAAGGATGCTGTCCTTAAAGACCTGAGAGTTTCCTGACTTCATTTACCCTTCAGAGCTGCTTCCCAGCTCTACAAGTTTCCTAACTACAGTTTCCTGAATAAGGTGAAGTCTGCTTGCTTGTACACCAGGATCTGCACTCTGCTGCTCCACTTCCTCAGTCCCCTCAGGATTTTGAACTCCGTTTCACGGGCATTACCTCCAAGGCTATCACTGACTACCACGTTTTACCACAAACCATTTCTTTCCTTCTTAGTGAATAGCAGGGTCCAGCTGTGCATAACTCCTTCTTGACCCATCCAGCACCGTCTCAAGAAGTTATCCCCAAAACCTGTCAGAAGTCTTCATGGCCAGAATGTTCAAAATCTATCAGGAAATGGCGAGGCAGGGGGGAAACAGGGAGGAGTGACAAACGGACTGACAGTGATCTTGAACAAGCCTCAGTTCCCCAGAAAACTGGTTAAATTAGCCATACAGAGACATTTTACCTAGTGTTTCCAATGGAAGAGTAAAGCATACAAACTCTTTTAGCCCTACCAAGTACCCTGTAGAATCAAATGTTTGGCAGACAATATATTGTAGGCTTATACACAATTGCAACATTAAGTGGCAACTTAGCAGCACTAAACCACAAACAAAAGGGATATAAAATATAAAGTGGGTCTTTCAAAACGGAGTTCAACAGGCAAGCTATCATATAGTTGCTTTTTTTATGGCCACATACAGGCCATAACCCAATGTTTTAGTGTACAAATTCACAATTCATGATGCTCTTTCAGAAGTGACCTTAGAAACTACTCCACAGATACATTGGGTATCCATATCCCCTAAATTAAAAAGGGGGAAAAAAAGGCTAATTATCCAGGATCTAATGGCCCAGTCAAAAGTTTCCCCTCCTGCTCCTATTACTATAAAATAAGAACTTATTGTCCTCTCTCCTTTACACCTGCAGCATTTGCATTTGAACAGTGGTGTCTTCACACACTGAAAACTCTGTCTATATGATGGTAATTAAAAGATGCTACACAAATATGAAATATAATTTAAATAAGATACAAGAAATCAAAATTTACTTCTCCTATGTCATATGATGTTCCTCTAGAGTTAGGAACCTAAATAAAAACAAGTCATTCTGGAGGGAATTTTTATTGCAGATTTATATACCCCTTAGTTTTATTACAAAAATGCTGACATGTATCTTTAGCATTACAAATGCAAGGCTGTATTGTTTGCCTATCAATTTAAAAAAAAAAAAAAAATCTTTCCACAATTTGACAGGTGTATTTTATTGCTCTTTACCTTCTTCTCCCCTCAAAGAAAAATTAATTACTTGTATACCAGTGAGATTTGTATCTTCTTTTTTATATTCTGTGACTATTATATTCTAAATTGTAAAGAACTACAGAATGATGAACATCCAATGTTCACTTGAAACAACGGTATAATAATTTCTCTACAACTCTTGAAAGTGACCTGAATTAACTTGGTAGAAGTGTCAATGGGATAAAAACGGTCTGATATTAGGAACCAGCTAAGATTATTTGTTGGTCTAGAATGTAATATAGCACAAGATTGGAAGACCTAGAAAACGTGTGTTGATTTTTTTACAGGTAAGCTTAACAGCATACATACCAGGCCAGCTGGTATGAGTCATTTTGGATCTGGAGAGCAATACAAAAAAAGTAGTTCTTCAGGAAAAACTGTGCTTGCAGCTGTACTGTATATGCGCTGAGATTCTCACTGGAGCATCCCTACTGATCTCAGCTAAAGACTTCCAGTACAAGATGGAATATCATCAGTCTGAAAAGTCCCAGATCACTCCATTTTATAAATAAAACCATGGGCTCCAGTCCGAAACCTAAATCACCTAATACTAAGAACATATGGTAGCTATAGTATCTTTGTCAAATTATTACATTCTGTATTGAGTATAGCTCATGGCAAGTGCTTAGTATAAGTTTACAGATGTGTAGGTCTGCATTTAAATGCAAAGACCACAATATCCTGATTTAATACCTCTTCCTTATTGCTACTACCTGGCTACTGTTTTAACCAGCTGTTAAACCAGCTGCATGACAGCTCAAGTTCTAGGCATGGACAGAAAAAGAGCAGTTGAAAGTCAGTAGGAGCGAGATAGTATTTGTGCTTTTGAAAGCTCCACCAGTGTTAGAGGCACATCCTTTCAGACAGACTTGATTTGCCCACTGCTCGTTTGCTTACTTGAAATTTGAGAATGAGTCATGTTTTTATCCATGCCTCAGTGATGCCCTGACACTGAAAAATTTATGCACCTGAATCTGCATCCAATGAGACAGAAAAAATACTATTAACCCTTTTTTTATTTTTCCTGTGACTTGAGAAAACACATATAGACTTGGGAACTAGTCAAAATTTGTAACACCTCTTCACTGTTGTCAAATGGCACAGCTCTCCTGAAGCCAAGAAGCTGCCTGACTGACACCAGCTAAGAACAAGCTGTTTCTGGTAAAGGTATCTTTGATCAGTAAAGGGTTATCAATTTTCTCAACTCTTTATATCCAATATAAACATATGCAAGCATCCTTTATGCCTAATGCTTAAGAAGTAAAAAAAAAAAAAGAAAAATTAAAATAAAATCCCTTGCTTTCCTTGTTTATGTAGAGGTGTGTTTATTTTCTTCAGAAAACACTGCTGATGTCTTAACGGCAATAGTGATGTATGCTGGTTTTAGTAACAGAGCCATCACAGTAATAGACCTTACAAAACATATCATCTAAAACTTTTTGACCACAGATAAGAATTCTCTGTGAGCTTGTAAACTTAATGAATGTTAAGGCAGGCTTAAAAGAGATATAGCACATGAAAAAGAAATAAGGGCTGTTTTATTACTATTTTAAAAGGCTACAGTAATCTATTAACCACAGTGCATTCATCAAAACTAGAATTTGACAGACCCATAGACATTTTCCTCCCTAGTAGATCAAATTAATCATAAAACACATCCTATTTTCTTCCCAGCTCCCTTCTGTTAATCTACTTGTTAGTCTTAAATCCTAAATACCAATGCTAATTCTAAGCATGTAAGAGCCATAAAAATTATTTACATGACCTGGCATCCTTGCTTACTTAATTTTTCTACTTTTCTAAATACAAAGAATACATTTATGAAAAAAAAAAATCCAAGGCAATGACAATTTTAGATATATTACTGCAAATGATGAGCGATTTAATACTTAACTACATTATAGAAATAAATGGAATAAGTCTCGAGCAAACAAGAGTTGCTGAATTTCTTTTAAATGATTCAGGACACAAACATTGGTAAACTAGGCAGTCTGACTGCCATTATCTTTAAAGATGAGAACTTATTTGCAGTGTAAGTGTGGATAAAAGAAATAATGTAATCTGGTGGCATATTTAAATTCACGTTTCAAGCTATTAACTTTAAAAGCAAAGTGGTTTCTACTGAAATCTAAAAAGAGTCCAAGTTTCCTATAGGCTTCATGGGCAGCATAAGTCGATCCATGCAAAAATAAAGTCCTTTTTCCCTCTTTTGCAAGATTACCTTTTAGTGGGGCCTGTGACCTTATTTGATTCACCTTAAAGCAGAACGAAGACTATCACTGACAGGCGACAAACACGGAAAATAAACAGAGGTGTTAGAGAGTACCCGACCATCATTTTCACTGGCAACATGGTCTGAAATAAGCTTAGATCAAATATGGCTTTTAGTGTAAGAGGTTTGGCTCCAAAGGAGAGAGAAGAGCTGAACAGATCCAAGATATGCCTGCTTTTGGACTGTGTTAGCCATTTTAAAATTTGTATGCAGTTCAATTGCATCAATTTATTTCATTTTCTGTCTGTTTGTTGTTCCTGTTCATTTGTTTGCACTCAGTAAATATGCTTAGTTAAATCTTCATTGCAATGTGTTGCATCACAAAATCTGGATGAATGATCTTCATTTACCAGCCTCTATTCTCAGTCACAACACAGAGCAAGATAAGACCACTTAAATTTGCTTTCATTAAAGACAGCTCTTGATATTTTTTGCTTGATCTGTAGCAAAATCACAGCTTGGTCTTAGAAGCAGAATAAGAGACCTCTTGAATTCAAAGTAACAATGGTTATTTCATATAGATATATATATATGTACACACACACACGCTCCTTTATATATGAAATAAATAGGTACTCTGTTCTATCACCTGGATGGAGGCAAAATCTTCTGAAAATATGAGCAAAAATACTGCTACAAACAGAAATACAGAATATGGATTCTATTTGTAGGAAATGAGATGGAGGTTTTCCAAAGAATTTACAGGAAGAAGAATAATAGCAAACTTTTCTCCGTTCAAGAAAAGGGGAAGCAGCACAGGGTTGATCCCTGAAAAATCAGAATTTTTTAAATTTTGTCTTGGGTAGGACAAAAATTCACTTTTTTATTTTTGAAGAAAAAAACCCAACAAACAAACAAAGTATTTTTGCTTGCACTCTCTTTGAAGCCATATGCTATATTAATGAACAAACAATTTCACTGAAGAATTCATGTTGTTATCATAAATTCACAGAAAGGCTGACACGAGCCAAGTACTCAGAAGGTAAAAGAACGTGTCTTCAAATGTCTAGTAAGAAATGAATGGCAGTAGTCATCATTAAAAAAGAAAAGTCATTCCTTTACTGGAAGTAGTCTATCAAATGAAGAAGTTTGAAAATTACTAGTAAAATGATAGATCTGAAAATCAGCTAATCATAATAATTTGTGATTAATATTATTTAATATTAGACACCTGCAGCTTATATAAGAACCTGTTTTCAGCACACAGTCACTAAAAGTATTAAAAAGCATATTTCAAAAAGAACATACTTTCTTGAGCAAAATAATTCATGTTTGGTTTTATGATTCTTTAATGTCAAGCAACCTTTCAAACTGCAAACAGCATTGTAGCAATGATTATATCTGCCTAGTATTAAGCCTTTCAGAAAGATATGTTGGGAAAAATAGGTAAATTTTGAATTCCAGATAACAACTTGACAAAACAGCCTAAGCAAATAAGCACTGCATGCTAATATATTTATAAACTGAGTAGAGTTATGGTGTGTTTTATTTTTGTTGTGGCTTTTCTATACGCTCTCTTTGTTGCCTCAAGTCATTCAGACTTATTTTCCCTTTTTATGGGGGAGAACACAGTTGTGAAAACAGTAATACATTGCTCCCTGAACTGCAGGGTACTCAAAGGATCTTTGTGGCTGTGGCCAAATAAATGAAAAGTAAATACTACCAACAGATAAAATAATTTTCTACTCATTTTTTATTCTTATTATTGGATATGAAAGATATCCAATTAAAAAAAATCTGAAGATTCAACTCTTCCATGTCTGTGAATGGTTTCAGAATTCAAGCAACAGTGATATAACCCAACTTAGGACCTGACTTAGTGAACACTTGCCAGGACAGCTCAGCATCATTTACGAGCATGAGTGCGTTTGTAAGTCCACCACATAAGAAAGGCCACCTCTCCATGGCTGAAGAATCTTTTATTGATCCAATCAATAAGGCATAACTCTCAAATCAAATTTCTTTACGCTATTATGTTCACAAGTATAAATGCTTCTGTTCTAAGACAGCAATCTAAAGGAGAAGAAGCCACAAAGTGTGTTGTACTTGGAAGCCAACAAAGACGGGGCTGGAGTCTTCAAAGAGTACAGTTGTATAAAGGACATAGATCCTGGGCTGAAGGTCTACAAAAAACAGATACAGTTGAGAGCACAGAGAGGACAGAGCTGGAGCAGGAAAAATTTAGGGCAGGAAATAAATCACAAGGCAGGAGCATGGCAATTAGATGTAGTCTGCTTGCCTCATGGACTTAAAAATATTCATGAGATGTGTTTAAAGAGCTAGTCAAAGGTGAATCTCCTAATTGCAGCACCTACTGATCCCTGTCGAGTCTTAACATAAAGGATGAGAAAAAAAAGTCTAAAAAACCACCTGAACCCATCTGTTGTAGCACTAAACTGAGAGGCAGAACTTATCACTTTGGGCTCAGAGCTATATGAACATTATGATGTGATTTTTGGTCTACAGCTTATTCATCTCCCACAGCTGGAGCTCGTCTGAAGCAAGTTTCTATCTGTCCTCAACAGTCTGTATAAATTCTTGTAAATCTTTCTCAAAAAGAAGCTGCTACCACATGAAAAGGTGACTTTGTCTCAATTTGGATACCTTTACGATTCTATTGGCCTTGCCAATAGGATGATAGCTTATGTTTTTTCACCTTTTTTTCTTTAATAAAGGAAGATATTTATTAAACGTCGGCATCGCTTAAGCTATGGATACTTTGCTATTAGTGTCACTGAGCAGAATGAAGGCCTTAGATCTGAGACTCATTTAGTAGATTGCAACTTTGGCTGCTCCTAATCTAAGCCAAACTAGAAGTAATGGACTGAAAGTGAAAACTTTTATGAACTATTGCCTATCTGTACCTTGCCAAGTTTTAATATTAAGAAGAACACCATAAGAAAGTGGGAGCACCAATGGAGCAGTGGCATTTCCACTTTTAACACTTATTTCAGTTATCTGCTCCTCTGATTAGAAAATCTGTCTCTGGCCACAATTCAGTGTATTTGATTTCATAACTTCAACATGCATTTTTGCTTGGTAGTGATGAGAGTTTTCAATGACAGCATTTCAAAATTCAGACAAAGACAAGCCAGAATGTGTATTTCCTATCTCAGTGCTTTTTGTATTCTGAGAATACATGTCTACTTTTATTTTCTTTCAAAGCAATTCAAACAATTGATTAGATTTGAAGGAGAAGTGGTAGATTTTATAAAAAACATGTATTTTACATATTAAAAATATATTTATAAAACCCATGCTTTCAAAATAATGAAGTACATGGCTTCTGAGATGTTTCAATATTTATAAAACATAAAGGGCACTGATTCACTGTTTTGGCAGCTCCACTTCACTCGCTGCCATAGTCAGATCGATGTTTTTTCTATTTGACAATGCTATATTGAAAATTTTCCCTATCAAGGAGTGCAAACATTGAAAGCAGGAAAAGATTTTGAAGAACCGAGGAAGTACTATTTATACATAACTTAGGGAACTTTTTAACAGAATTTGTTTCATTAAGTAATTAAATTAATAGACTGCTTGTATCCAGAATTCCATAAACCTCAGATTAAAAATATAGGTCTGTGTTGAAGACTGTAAGTAAGAAGTTCAAACATGACATACTGGTCAGCATCCTGCTGTGATGCTGTTATGTTTGACTGATTCCACTGCACTGCCTATTTGTGGGAAGTATTCCTGATGTAGTATCATCCGTAAAAATTACTTTCCACAAGACATTCAACAAAATCGTATAATCAAATCTTTTTGATTTGCACTGTTAAATCATTATGATTGCCTCCTGTACCGAATTTTTTTTAAAAGAAAGCCTCATCTAGCTTAAAGAATGAAATGAAATCTTAAACATTTTTCTCAGGCATGGTGCTTCCCATATAAAGGATTCCACAATGTATTTCAAAATAAAGATTTCTAATTATAAAGAACATATTTTAATAAGATAAAATTTTATGTGAATTCATTTTTCATAGCTAAAGTAACATCACAGACAATTGTACTATTACCTTAAATACATTAGTCATAGACATAACCATAATACTGTATTTTAATTTACGTATTTTTGAGAGACTAAAGACCTGCACCTGTCTTTTATCTACACACATTTATACAGCTAGTATCACGTTACAGAAAGCTATGTCTCAATTTCACCATTTAGCACCTGCTATTTCTTTCCTGCTACATGTAATTTTTAATAGGGTATGATTTGATCATCAAAAAATTATCCTAACAGCTTTCATCAGTGCAGTAGTACAAGCATATTTGCTATGTGTGCTGGTTTTGGCTGGGATAGAGGTAGTTTTATTCACAGGAGCCGATATGGGGCTGTGGTTTGGATTTCTGCTGGAAACAGGGTTGATAACCCAGGGATGTTTTCATTACTGCTGAGCAGGGCTTACACAGAGTCAAGGCTTTTTCTGCTCCTCACCCCACCTCGCCAGTCAGGAGGCTGGGGGGGGAGGGTACAAGAAGTTGGGAGGGGGCACAGCCGGGACAGCTGACCCCAACTGACCCCAGGGGTATCCCACACCGTATGATGTCATGCTCAGCATATAATGCTGAGGGAAGAAGAAGGGGGCTGTTTGGAGTGATGGCATTTGTCTTCCCAAGTCACCTTTATGCATGAAGGAGTCCTGCTTTCCTGGGAATGGCTGAGCACCTGCCCACCCATGGGAAGCAGGGAATGAATACCTTGTGTTGCTTTGCTTGTATGCGCGGCTTTTGCTTTACCTCTTAAGCTGTCTTTATCTCAGCCCAGGAGATATTTATTTTCTCACTTTTACCCTTCTGATTCTCTCCCCCATCCCACGGAGGGAGAGGGGGAGCGAGCGAGTGGCTGGGTGGTGCAAAGCTGCAAGCTGGCGTTAAACCACAGCACTATGGTAACTGTTTACTTTCTCTCATTTGTAAACACCCCAAAGACAGCATTAGTAATTTTGCCATGGTATATGTGTTGTACTACGATGATATCAAAGATTTTGAAATTATGTAAGAAAGAAAAGCAAACAGTGTAATTAAATATTACCCTTTCTTGTGATCTCTGATTAATGAAGGGGAACAGATGGTGCCTCCAGAGACCCAGAAGTAGTTTCTGCAATTGTGTCATAACTCGCTCTAGGTAAAGTTTATTTATAGTTTTTCTTACAGTTGCCTTCTCATATTTCCTTACAGATTATATTTTGTCATGAGGAATCTTCAGTATTTCCTTAAAATCAGTTTGCAACTGCTGATCAAAATATTAGGTTTGCCTCTTTTTATTATGTGCATATAGTGTACGTCTTAAATACTGTAGTATTTATTCAACTTCAACTTTTTTTTTCAAGTTTTGAAGCATTTTCCCTCTCTGAGGTTAGAACACTGATTAGCAAATGTATCTGTAGTGATTTTTCAATATTTGTCACTCTAGGGCAGTATTGCAGAATGTTACTTTTTTGCCTGAGGCTCAAACTTATGGAAATATCCACATACTATATAAAAGATATGAATTTAAACCAATGTGATCTGAATTCTTTGTTCTGTATGACTAGGAAGCTCATCTTATTCTTTCAGAGGAAGCTCATCTTATTCTTTCAGAAGAACTGAATGTTCATTTCTGTAACTATTGTTTGTAACATTGAGTCCCAGCCTATAATCTGCATGTTTTGTTGAGTAAGTACGAACAGGGTCTGTCTTCAGAATTCAACTATTTTAGATAACATTAGGACAATTTTCTGCAGTTTTGTTTGAATAAAAGTATATTAAAACCATGTTGGCATCTAGCTCTATATCCAAAAGCTAGTAGTATTTTTACTTCTCTCACTAATGTAATCTGTAATCTTAGTTGATATACAAACACATGCTATCAAGTGCTTTAAATAAAACATTTAATTATGCATGGCTAGAGACTCAGTGACATAATACTTGTTACGGGCATCTCAGATGTGCACATCTCACCTGAATGTGATAACTGGACATATTCTGTTGAGCCAGACTTTTTTTGATTTATGATTTAAATTACAGTGTGTTAAAATAGTATCACTGTATTTTATCTGAGGTTTTAGACTGCACACAGAGAGGAAGTTAAGATAATTGTAACTATAGCCAAAGCTTATCAACAAAGCTTATTGCCTGCATTCAAGTGCTTCATAAGTCTGCCTTTCAGATTGTAAACTCTTTTGGGCAGCAATGCACAGTTAGGTTATTTTGTATCATCCTGGCTCAAGAGTGTTCTCTCTTTATCTGCTACAAGGCAACAGCAACAACAGGATGCTTATAGATAGACTCTCTCAGAAATGCAACACATTCCCTTTATTTCTGCACACAGTGAAAATGAAGAGGTCTTCTCCAAGAAAATTAGATCACATGGTAAAAATTATTGCCATATTTGAATTACAACTGGTTCATTATTACAAAGAACTTATATTTCCTGATTAGAAGATTGAACAGAGATTGGTATAATGCTAAATGACCCCTTAGTTTATTTCTACTTCTCAGCTAAGAGGAAAAACTAAATCTCTGGGTGCATTCACTACTTCACGTTTGTCATTTTGAATGTAAATTTCTTTGGAGCATAAAGTCATCTTCACAAATGTGTCTAAAACCTATAAAGTGCTAATAAGCTGTCTGCTTCTGAACTAAATCAAACTCATAATTTTGGGGGAAAAGGTAAATAGCATAAAATCGATTGACAGTATAACATATCATGTTACACTATTTCAAATATTTAGGTTGTTTTGTGACTACCCTGTCCAGTCAGAAATACCTAGGGTCTGGATGCATCAACACATCATGGAAAGCTGATCACAGAGGTGATAGGCAAAGGAATTTACAGGATGAAGTCTGCTATAAATGCACAAGGGATATTTGTATCTAAGTATCTAAATATAGCTAGGATATCTGTAGCTAAAGAGTTCATTCTCATTTTAAGACTTTCATTACTTAATCCCCCTCTAAAAAGGCACCAATAGCAACCTTTTCCTGCCACCAATAACAACTCTGAGTGCCACTGTCAGTCAGGCTTTCTCCCATATCTTTCCACCTTTGGAAAAACATTGTCACTGAAAATCATAGCGCCCTTTAAACCATAACTTCACTGCAATCCCTTACAGGGGACTGTTGTCTGTCATTGGCTGAATAAGCACGGAGGTGAAATGAGGATCCTCTGTTTTACCTTGAACGCATTCCCGTTTGCTTATCCTGCGTTCCTTTTCCTTTTCTAACTCATTTGACCTGTTGTGTCCTTCTGACCTGCAGATGGCAAACAGTACGGATCTGAGAGCTCATGTGCTCTGTCTCTCTTGTCTTAGCTTACTGACAGTCAGGCACAAAACTGATTCCAGCTTGGGTTCCCGTGTTCTCTCTAATGCAAATAAATGTATTATTAGCAGGAGTAGCAGTAGCAACGATGATAATGGAGAAAGCAAATACACAGCACTTTAGGTCAGCTCACAAGAGTAAAATCTTTTTACCAAAAAAGCAATTCTTCCTCAAATAGAGCTTAAATATAAAGCACAAAGTTAATAAGCTCTTCTCAGTCATAATCCCAGAACTAGCTAAAAAAAAAAAAGAAATAATATTCTGATTTTCTGCAGACATACTCTCAATGTTTCTCACTATTGGCTCCTTCCCTTCTTGGGTATGCAATCTCTCTTGGGAATGGAAAAATAATGTTTTTGTCATAAATTTTTTCTCTACCAGACAGATAGGTATATTCATTACAAAAAATATCTAATGTTTTCTTTGAGTACCACCAATCTTTCTGGAATAGGACCTTAATTCTTAACTCATCATGATCTATTAATTGATTCACTCCATCACCACATCCATAAATATATGTATTCATGTAACCACTACAAGTGTGCAGCTATTTGTGAAGCAAGTAAACATTTTGACGACCTTCCTATCAGTATGGTCACTGCTCTGCTACTAATACAGAAGTCACAGAATATGTGATTGTTTCTTATTTCAGAATCATAAGGTTTAACTGAAAACGTACAGAATATAAACTTTTAAATCAAGTGAAATGCATGGTTCAAGCCAGTATCAAGTATCCCTATATTAACTTCTTAGAAATTTTACTGGATTGTAGGTACTATTAAGACAGTGCAATTTAATTTCAGTGTGTCGCTGTGTATGTTTTGGGGAGATTTTCTTGCATAGGAAACAGAGGGTTCATTGTACTTGTTTGTAACTACATAGTAACTCTCATCAAGTAAAGTGTAAACTTTTCCTGATGTCTAAGAAGTGCTGCTTTATGCGCTTTGGGTTTTTTTTGTTTTACAATAATCTTACTATCAATAAAAAAAGATTCTATTATTTCACAGGTTTTATTACCTCAGACCTGATAAACTAGTTATCTCCTCTCAAGAAACAGTCAGATGTATTTCAATACAGTGGCAGTATTCAGAGAGGTCATAAAAGGAAAACATTTCTTACAATAAACGATGATGTGTTCTCTAAATTAGAACATGCTGGTTTTAAGTAGAACTATTTTAAACAGAACTGTTTAGTAGATTAATATTAAAAACATGAAATATTTCATTTAACGTCCATAGGTTTCTATTTTATTACATTTTTCATCCACAGTCAAGTAGCAAATCCTTCAGACTTCCACCAGAATCTAATGACCATCTGGAAACTCTGTGTAACTGAATTTTAAAAAACTGCTCAAGGCCTATCTTTCCTTGGCAAAGTACAAAGGTTTTTCTCAACAAGTATTTCTATCATGACAAATGTTTTAAATTCCTTCTCAGTCAGTTATATTAGTGTTTCTGCAGGTATAAGACTGTCAAAGCAGAAGAGTAGCTTCCATTAAGTATTAAAGTATCTTTTTAAAGATACTGGTAGGTGAACTCTACTCTCAGCCCAAGCTGAAGTTCAGCTGGTGACTCTTATATGCTTAAAGTACTTGCATTTACAGATGTAAAATGCAGTCCTTGGAAGTTTCATCACATGGAGATCCCAGCTGGGCATCTGCTGACAGTGAAGTTCTAGAGGCCTTGCTGGTTGGGGCTAGCTAAATGAAAGAGGCAACAAGATGGAAGCCCATTTGTTGAAAACAAATAGGTGTCTGTCCATTGAGCTATGGATTAAACAACAGAACAACATCTATAAAATGTATATTCTGAAAATTGGTAATGAAAAAATACTGAATTGCATGACTAGTATAATATAAGGAAGTTAGTTTATCTGAAAAATTCTTTATTTTCTATGGAGGTTATATTTAAACTCCTATTTTCTCTGTAATGTCTTCTGTTTCTTCTTTAGCTCTCCCTCATCCTCCAATCCACTCTTCATTCCTTCTTTCTTCTTTTGCTGACATTCTCACTTCTTAAGCTGTTTTTCATTAGCTTCCGTGCTTTTATTTGTCCCTCATGCTATTCATTACATTCATTCATCCTTGCTCTCATCTCCACAAAGAGTTTCAGGACAATGTTCACAAAGTGTTTAAGTTCCAACTAAATCTAGTCATAGATAATACGTGACATTGCAACAGTAACTAGACCTACTGACGCCCATTTCAATGCAGATGAATATTGTCTTGTGTCTTCAACTCCCTTTATGGATTTTTAAGAACATGATCCCTCCCAGTGCTCTCTACAAATCCTACCCAACAACTGCTCTTGATCTAGGAGAGCTGAAAATAAGCACAAGCTGTGTTATGTATTTATTTACTACCAGCTAGCAGGTCAACTCTTACAGCGTACCTGGACTCATTATGGCCCCACTACACCGCACAACAGAACAGATGGGAAGCCCAAACTAACTTGAAAACATGGAACAGTACAGTCCTGTCAACATGATGCTGGCACCCAACCTATTTAGTCCTGCTGAGGACACTGCGCAACACAGCTCACTAGCCCACTTCGGGCTAACCTCTGACTAACCCTCTTTGGGCCTCACACCATTCTGTGATGGAGACCAGCCTAGAAAAAGTGTTTCCAGAACTGGCTATGTGACCGGATGTCTTGAAATCTCAGGTAAAGCAGGGAGGTGAGGTTTTTTAGGCAGTTAGTAATGACTGGAAGAGGACAGCATGTCAACATCTGACATCCTGACTGAGACCTGGTCCTGTAGTTATATATGCATGGCTAATCTCCTGCTGCTATTCTGGCTCAGCTAAGCTATGGCTTCTCAGGTAACTAGCCTGCAGATCTCACAACAGGAAAGCTGACACAGAAAAACCTAAGTGCCCCCAGAGACAGCATAAACAGAAAGCTCTATGAAATGTACATAACAAGAAACACTTCTTTCTTACTGCCACTATTGTAATACAGTTTTCTGACAGTGATCTGTTCTTGTATATTTATTATCTCCATTGAAAGCAGGATTTCTGACATTACACTTCTGCATTCCCCTTTACCCATGATCTGCAGTTATATTGCAACTGCCTAAAATTCAAAAATTTAATTGTAAAATTGTGAATAATTCTATAATTGAAATATTGAAATTATCATGGCAATATGCAGATCTATGTCTCTAGTCAATGTCAACATAATAGAAACACACCTAAAATTATACTTCTACGGGTCTCCTGCTACCTAAAGTCAGATGCAAGAATGAAATTACACCAGCTTTTCCATCTGGAATAGAAAACATAGCCAAAAATAACTAAAGCATATTGACATATTTATATTAATTTATAAATTACATTTTAGCTTAGTATCAAATGTATTGAATAAAATAATTATACTAAGTTAATTAGACAAAAGGCCTAGTCTGTAACAATTTTTTTCAGAAAAGTAATGCATAATGCCTGACCATATGGTCTTTTTGTCCTGTTGGCTAATTACCTACAAATTGCTGTACCAATTTCACTGCTGCTGGTTATTATTAACTGGAGTATGTTTCCTCCTGAGTATTGTTCTTCTCTTTCACATATTTTCAGCCTCACCAGAGAAAATACATTTAGCATTCATGATGCTTAATGGATTGAATTGCAAGGGATACCTTCTACAATTAAACTCTATAAAGAGACACCTCCCAGACAAAAAGCTGACTGAACAAAAGCTACAGCCATACACATTGTACTGCTTTAAAACTGGAAGTTGAAAATATTGAAAGCAGTCATATTTGCATCATGATTTTCTTTGGCTGTATAAAAACAATGTAGCCCTGGGCATATACTCTGACAAGCATTAAAATGATGCAATAATGATTTTTGATATAGAAAGCAATTAGCATTTTTTAATGATCCATTCTGTAGAAGCCGTGTCTAATTTAGGGCATCTGCTTCTAACAATACTTCACCATCCATGTATTAGAGTTTAAATCTTAATTATTGCTTTTGCAATATAAGAACTCTAACATAACTATCAATTATGGAAACTACAATCACTTGCAGAACACAGCTGAGGCATTCTTGCCAGCTAGACAAAACTAAAGGAATAAGTAAAATCCTTTTTTAACCACCCTGCAGCCCAGAAGAGCCTTGAAGTTCCACTCTTTGATTAACAACTAATTATGCAAATTTAGGTCTACATTTCCAACAGCTAAGAATAAATGTCTTTGCCTAGCTAATTTATAGTATGCATATACTTTATTTTTCTCCTTCACACGTTTATATTATTCAAGAAAGAAATCAATTTTCCAAGATCAATAATTATTCAGATATTTCTCTAGCAGCAGTCCTATAAGCATCATCACAGTAAAAAAAACCCCAAAGCCAGCTTGACGTACTGTTAAACAAATGTTCACCAATTGGACTTCCAGGTTTAGCTTGCCAAAATTGCTAACTAGAAGACAATTATTTTAAAAGTTTGCTTTAAATCATTCCCAAACATGAACATCTCTGTACTTTATAGCAAACTATACATTTCTACAGAGATAAATGCATCAGTCTTTTCCTTTAGATGTGTGTATGCATCAAGATGTTTCTCTACGGTAAGATACTTCATATTTAACAGTATACCTAATGCATCTTTATTATAAAAATCCTTGGCTTCAAGAAAAAAAAATCTTCAATAATTTAAATTAAGTTTTCCTCCTTTTCATAAATTGTACTAATTGGAAAGTTTCAAATAAATTAAAAAGCCAGTAGGATCGTATGTTTATACTATTTCTTTTTCTATTATTTAGTCATTTCAAGTTGTCAGAGCACTGAAACACCAATTCTCTGATACTAACTTCTAGATCTGCAAATCTTTGTTCTTTTTATTTCTAGTAAGGAACCTATAAATACTAGGGTTAAGTGAGGAATGCAAATTACCATGATCAAACTACAAATTATAATTCTACCTACTCATCACAGTGAGTAATGGACTTTATGGTTTCTTCTCTATCATATCTTTAGTATGAAGATACTTCAGTCAAGTATCTTATTTGACTTCAGTAAGGCTTTTGACATTGCCTCCCATAAGATCCTCATAGACAAGCTGATGATGTATAAGCTAGATGAGCAGATGGTGAGGTGACTGAAAATCAGCTGAAGGGCCAGGCCCAGAGGGTAGTGAGGGTGACCGAGAACTAGTATAGGTTGCCCAGAGACATTGTGGAGTCTTCATCCTTGGAGATATTCAAAAGCTATCTGGGGATGGTCCTGAGCAACCAGCTCTAGGTGGCCCTGCTGGAGCAGAGGGTTTGGACTAGATGACCTCCAGAGGTCCCTTCCAACCTCAGCCAGTCTGTGATTCTGTGATATCTAAGCCATTGCAACTAAAACTGTATCTGTCACAGTTCTCCAAATATCACCTTCACACACCTTAACATTTACTCTAGCATCACATCACCTTTCATATCAAGTTCTTACACTTCGCAATCTTGGAGGCAGGGCTCAGTCTTACCTTCATTTTAGCTATACCTTTTTATTTGCTACCCTCTGTCTCCAGTATCTACTGCTTGACAGAGATGATCAGGAGACAGAATTTGCATCTCGTAGAACTGTTCTCTGTATTACAGCCTTCTAAGTCAGTGTTCTGCTCCCTGTTTCTAAACAGATTCCCTTTCCCCAGCAATCCCTAATGTCAATGAAGGCGAGCTTTTGTTCCAGCTGTTTTTCACAACAATCTGCCAAAATGTGCTTATAAACTTAGAATACCTTCCCGACACCTATTTCATTTCAGGTATTTACACAGCTCCCATTGCCAAAATATGAGGGAACTGCTGGAAAGCAGCTCTGCTGAGAGGGACCTGGGAGTCCAGGTGGATGACAAGCTGACCATGAGCCAGCAGTGTGCCCTTGTTCCCAAGAAGGCCAATGGTATCCTGGGGTGCACTAAGAGGAGTGTGGCCAGCAGGTCGAGGGAGGTTATCCTCCCCCTCTACTCTGCCCTGCTGAGACCCCACCTGGAGTACTGTGTCCAGCTCTGGGCTCCCCAGTTCAAGAAAGATGAGGAACTCCTAGAAAGAGTCCAGAGGAGAACAACAAGGATGATAAAGGGACTGGAGCATCTCCCCTATGAGGAAAGGCTGAGAGAGCTGGACTTGTTCAGCCTGAAGAAGAGAAGACTGAGAGGGGACCTTATCAACACATACAAATATCTTAAGGGCGGAAGTCAAGAGGATGGAGACAGACTCTTTGCAGTGGTATCCAGCAACAAGACAAGGGGCAATGGGTACAAACTGAGACATAAGAGGTTTCAGTTGTATATGAGGAAAAACTTCTTTACTCTGAAGGTGATGGAGCACTGGAACAGGCTGCCTGGGGGGTTGTGGAGTGTCCGAGATATTCAAAGCCCGCCTGGATGAAGTCCTGTGTAACATGCTCTAGGAGAACCTGCTTTAGCAGGGGGGTTGGACTAGATGATCTCCCAAGGTCCCTTCCAACCCTTGCCATTCTGTGATTAGGTACCTCTTCCTCACCACTTTCAGTACCAGTTGCTGAGGTGACAGGAAAATCCTTCAAAATAAGAACATATTTATGGTGTGGGTAAAACTTCAACAAATCCAATCTAAAGCCACCTATCTGTGGTTGAACAGAGTAAAGAATCCAGATGAGAGATTTCTACTGGTAGCACCTAGCACCAAGGACAGTTACAGCTCTCTTCTTTTACTCACTTTTTCAACTGACTGCTTCAGTGTCTTAGAAAGGTTCAGTAGTGCCAGTCTGAAACAGTCAAGTCTGACTTGATTGCAACAAGGTCTTCTGTGGCATGAGTCAATTAATGAGGAAGTATTATCTTTCTCCTATCTATCTGCTTTACTTTCCCACAGCATGACCAAAATTAGGTTAATTAGCAGTGTGCTGGGGGAAATAAAATCACTTTATTTAGACTAACAGTTTTGGGCTGGCCTCATTATGAAGTATGGGACTATTAAGAAAAACTAAAAAATGAAATCACAATCCTGATTTAAGTTTTCAAATAAATTCCATGTCAAAGAGCTAGAAAACTTCAATTAGTTTGAGTCTTTTTATATGAAAATAAATTATAAATTAGAAAATGCTAATGTAGATAAAATACTTTTTTTTTTTTGTCTGAAAGAGACATGTTCACACAGGATATAGCTACATTTTCTTAAGATTCACATGCATGATAAAAGCTATTTAGAAATGGAAGAAAAGGAAGAGCTACCACCTACCTGGGAAGCTGAAAACATTGCATAAGTAAATTAAAAAAGACTAAGCGTGCAGCTTCACTACAGCTAGCTGAAATAATTTCCATGAGAGTTATCACTTCCTGAGTTAACCTAGCTCAGGAGAGAGCAGTCCTGTTGAAATAATACACAGCACAGATTGATTGCATTAGCAGCACTAAGCAGCCATTGTGTTCCTATCTCTATCAACACTACTCAAACTCAAATTCAAAGCATCGCTCATCCTAAGCTCTACATTTTAGGTTTGGAATAAAATCAGATGAATGTAATTGCTGAATTACACCTTAAGTTAATAATGCAGTGAATATCAGCCTTAGAAATGAAACCATAATTTTCTTAAGTGCTGTAAAAGAGCAGAAGTCCCTTCCTGTCAGCATGGCTATATCATTTTACTGTATTTGAGGATCTGCCTCAAGACATAAAGAGAACAAACAGCCTTACTGACATGATGAGAAGGACTTTAAATAAGGTATGCTGGAGAAAGCTTATCATCATCTAAAGCAATAGCGCAGGCACCCTGAGAAAGAGACTGGGGGACAACATGATGAGGGAGGCTCTCACGCTTCATCTATTGAAAGCAACGTGACTGAGGGTTCATCCCAAGCGCCTCTGCACAAATAGACATAGCATGGGGTAAAAACAGGAACAATGAGCAATCCGTGCACAGTTGTACAGCTATGATCTCATTGGGATTAGAGGGATGTGGAGGCATAGCTCAAATGACTGGAGTACTGCAGTGAATGGATGGCTCATCAGAAAAGATAGGCTGAGAAGGTGAGGATGTAGGGTTGGAATCTATGCAAAGGAGTTGCTCACATGCACAGAGCCTTGCCTTGGAACAAGTGATTAAACAGCTCAGATCAAGCTGCAGAGAGCAGTCAACATGCTGCAGGGCCAGCTTTGAGAAGAAGGTGGAGAACTGGTCTGACAAGAACCTCACACAGTTCAGAAAGGTAAACAAGCCCAGCATCTGGGATGGAATAACTCAATTTACAGTATAAGCTATGAGCAAGCTGGCTAGAAAGGACCTGGGGTTCCTGGTGCACAGTAAATTCAACATGACTCAGCAGTGTGCTCTTACAGCCGAGAAACCCAGTTGACCTAGTGGACTGCATTAGCAACAGTGTAGCCAGAAGGTGGAAAAGTGATTATTCCCCTCTCTTCAACAGTTGTAAGAACGTATCCGGAGTCCCATGGTCAGTTTTGGGCTTTCCAGTCTTGGAAAAGGCATACAGGAGCAAGCCCAGCAGAACACACTATGTAAAGACGAAGCTGAGAGCCCTAGCTCTGCTCAGCTTTAGAGGAAGCCGAGGAGGGATCTTCTCATTGTGTTCAGCTTCTTGACAGGAGGGCACAGAGACAATGCAGCCAGACTCTTCTCATTGGCGCCCAGGGATGGACCCAAGGGGCAACAAGTTGGAAGACAGAAAGTTCTAACTAGACAAAAAGAAAAAAATTTACACCGTGAAGGTGGTCAAAGACTGGAACAAGGTTGCCAAGACGGGTCATGCAGTTTCTACCCTTGCAGCGATTCAAAACACTGAGCAACTTAACTGACTTTGGTTTAAGCAGTGAGTTGGACTATAATCTCCAAAGGCTAAAACAGAAGCTAGTATTTGTTTCATTGAGTAACATACAAATTTACGATGTAATAAACCTTTTGTTAAATAGCTGTTTTGTTGTTTTCCTCCTCCTCCTGTACTTATTTTCTTACTCTGTGAGAAGAAAAATTAGACTTTATAGGACTCAAATCAAGTGTAGCAATATTGGCCCCCTGGGGATAAACCCATCAATACAATTGCAAATGCATTTCCTGAAAGAAGTATACATGTGGCTATAGGACTAAAATTGTGAGTTTACAGACCGTTCTTATCCAGCAGCAATGTCATTTTTATGCTGTATCTCAAATACATTCTGAAGCTACAGCTTTCTATCATGCTTTTATTTTATTATTAATGTTTCTCTATTTTGCTTTAAAAAATACTATTTGTTTTCATTATTTTTCTGTGGAAATGTTTAGTTCCTATTTGGCTGGCACTCAGTGCATTCTGCCGTCTATGTGATTTATGAGTTTGCTGATTCTCAGTTGTACTACAAAAAACAAAAATCCTCTACAAGAAAAAATAATTTGGAATTAGTTAATATGCCCTGATGAATGTGCTAATTATTTCAGAGAAGCAGACTTGCTGTCACCTTTCATTGTTGAAAGCAACACATTCATGGCAGGCTCTAGTGCTATAGAAATAAATATCCAAGCTCTTTAATACATGAAAATGTTATTGGCCATGCGCAATGAGTAGTTTAATTTGTTCACCATCCAATGAATTTGCACAAGTCTTTTCCATGATTTATAGTACAGACTGTCTTATGGCATGTAATTTGTCATACTCTAAAGGGTCTTGGGATACAATTTTATGTAAAGTAATATATTAAAGTTAGTCTTTATTGTAAAATGCTAGAAAACACATCCTCATTGCATCATATCACGGCCCTGGAGCCTATAATCAGATTTCAAGGGATGAAGTGAATAATAGTGATTCCTGAACATAAAAGGGAAAACTTTAGGGAAACCCAGAGTCTAAGAAAAAAATAGGTAAAAACTGATTTGATTTTATTTTGAGATACTGCATACTACAGTTTGAGAGTTATCTTAAAAATACTCAATTTTTATTCATTCAAATGTTGGGGCCTGTTACCCTTATATTATGATTGTAAATATTTTATTTCAGAGGACTGGGCATAGAGCACAGTATTTTAGCTGCTGCTAACACTTGTGTCCATATCTTAGAAAGCATAATATATTCTGGACAGCAGCTTTGTCAGCTAGAGCTCTGACTCCAGTAAGTCTGTTTTCTGAATGTTTTCGAAGTAAAGTTCAATTGACCAATAATCATACATTACTTATTGATAGGCACATGCCTAAAATATGGTCTTCATAATTTGTTTCCTTGATTTCTTTTAGACAATTAAAATATAAAGCCTTTTAATTGCTAAAATAGTCATATGTTGGAAGTGGCATCTCAGTAGCCTTAATGTATGCCTGCAGACTTAAGTATAACGTTTGCAGGTCTAACTCTACTTGCCGCATGCCCACCCAAAATCTAGTTTGTAGTGAAAAAGAATAGAACTGCACTAGTTAAGCAATGGTTATGCAATCTGTTAAGTGGATCCCTATGTGGATGCTACCTTCTAAGGTTTAAGGACTGTATTTGCTTTCTCTATTCACTTGCGGAATTTTTAGTAGCATTAATGGGATAATTTTTCACATTTAGATAGAAGTTGGGAATGCAGTATACCTCTCTACCAAAAAAAATAATCAATTACTGACTAATTCAGGAGTTCTGGTGACCTAAGTGTTAAAATTTCATTTCAGCTCAATTTTTAGTATACCATTCCATCACCATTCCAAATATTTCAGATCCTGAATTCTTTTGACTACTTGCAATATAGGTTTTTCCCCCCTCTTTAGTTTCCAGGCCATCAAGACACATGACAACAAGGATACTGCAACACTGAAGATGGGAATTAAAATACATTATCTGCAACTTACTTCATTATTACAAGTTATAGTCTAATCGCTTTCCTTATTCTCCCCTTCTAAGGAAAAAAAAAAAAAAGTTATAACAATTATATGGAAGAAAATTTTACAAAGCATTTTCAGACAACAAATTAGGACTCAGAAATGAAATCAAGTTCTTTGCTGCCTCTTTGGATATCAAATCTGGATCCAAAGTGAAAACATCGTTGCATACACGTCTTGTACAAATACTTAAATTTATTAGTTCTACCAAATAAAGAAGAATGAAATGAAATGCAGGAAATAAATGGTTTTTCTTCAGGACTGTTTTTTTTTTGTTTGTTTGTTTGGTTGGTTGGTTGGTTTTTTTTTAGTAAGTGGGTAACTGTAGGTTACTATTAATAAAACACTTTCTGACAGAGATCTGTTAGACTTCTGAGCTACTTTCCAAGCAGTAGACATACAAAAACCTAGAAATATTTTCTTGGAATATAGCATGGAAAAAGCATAGATCAAAAATCCTTTTTGCAGCATTTTTTTGTAATCCTATGAATAAGGTAAAGAACAACGTAGTGTCAGAAGAGGTTTTTTCCCCTTGTATATATTGCCCTGCTTCTTAAGTCTTTAATTGTTTGTTTAATTATCAGTCACCTGACTACTTTCTAGCCACTGATATTGCTTCCATGAAAGATGATAAAAATTTTATGTTTGCCCTCATTTCATGCCATAAATGTTTTATAGGTTCATGAATATTCATTTTGTTTGTTGTAAAGTTATTTAAAGACAAGGGTGTTTCCAGGGTTTCTTTGAACCTTGTTATTCTGCAGACTGTTTTGTTTCATTTGAATGACTTTGTATTATTGTAGTTAATTGGTTCCCATGTACACAGCAGTCACATATACACTGAAATGGCAGATTTTTTTTCTTGGCAACATTTCACCACGTACATGGAAAAAAAATCTCACAGCATAGTAACTGACTCTGTAGCCTGCAAGCCAGCTTTCTCATCAAGATTTGCAGCAGCAACTCTACTGGCATGCTGGTCTCACCACAGAAGTTTCTGCATTTTGTAAATGACCACTGAAAAGTTTGGATTGGATAACCAAACAAGATAGCATTTGTTTGCCAATTGCCTCCCAGAAAAGATTACAGTCATCAGTTAGAAAAAGAACAGTACATCATCTTATTATTTACCAGCAGTCGTTACTTTTAGCAAATAAGACAACCTACCAACTTACAGAGTTTATATTTGTGAGCCAAATTCTCTGCAGGGATGGAAGCAGAGAAACAATATTTGAACAGCTGCTGCCAGGAGGTTATAAGCAGACTGTGTTCCTACTTTGTTCCTCACACAGCACACACACACAACGGCTACTGTTCAAAGTCATCACCCTTTGGGGAGAATGCTTTCATACTTAAATTATAAAACCTGTATTTATGAAAACTGTATTCATAAAATCTTGCAAACATTTTCTAAAGAGTATGATGCTCAAGAGCATGAGTAACCTTTTGACTTCAAAGAAATTCATGTGACAAGGCACTCCAAGCCAAGTGCTTTACTGCTGTAGGTAAGTATTTGAAAACTATATTTATAAGCACTAGGTCCCAATGGCTTTTGAGAACGTGATGATTAGGACTTCTGTGGTGCACAACCTGTTTCTTTATATTTCCCCCCATCCACAGCCTTTCTACGCACAAAAGACATACTTTTTCAGTTTAATCAATTTAGAAACCAACACAAGGTAGTTTTACTGAATTAAGAGGTTTTCTAAAATTATTTACTTATATCTATGCAACTTTTACCTCACCTGTAGACATTGTCTTACAGACTTAGTCTTACAAGTACTGTGAAACTAAAATCACCTGATGTTACAAAGGCAAACAACAAAGCAGAAGGGTCCTGGAGTATGTTACGTTTGCCTTCAGGCTTTGATCCAGGGCTGCCCCCTCCCAGAGCTCAGCAGCGCACAGCCTTTTACAGAGCCTAGAAGTGACTCTGCTGTACACCATTAGCTAACCCCATGCCTGGCTGGGCTGGCGGACCCAGTACAAGTACCAGATGTTGGGATGGATCCGCACTGGCAGAACTGAGACCCAGCTCCCACACACCATGCAGCTTCTTCAGCTAAGTGTGCTGAACCAGGGAACTGGCTTCAGTGTGGCCCAGAAGCTTTCACCTTAAAGAACGCTGCCTGCGCAGGCATCTTGATCACAATAGCTGTCCTCTAACTATAGGTGGGGCTACTTCCAAGATACACCCTTCATTTTGCTTTTCTCCATAGCAGCCTTGCTGTGCCTGCTTCTTCAGAAAACGCACTTATTAGAGTTAGACATCTGGCTGACAGACAAAGACATTGCCCAGAATATATTGTGCTTTCTAAGATATGGACGCAAGTGTTATCAACAGCTAAAACAGTGTGCTTTGTGTCTGGTCCTCTGAAATAGCTTTGTCCATCAATAACAAGACTGAACCACCACCAGACAGCCTTACTTCCATTAATTTTCCAGTTCCTTTCCATATGAATTTTAGGTATGAACTGACACATTAGTCCTGCCACCTCCTGCACTATTCTCTAAGCCAGCTTTCTGAAATGCATGGGAGCCTAGTATCAGAGAGAGGAGAGGAAAAAGGAATCTGACAGTGGGTGATGTGGAAGGATGGGGAAGTCCTTATGTGTACCTCAAAGGGATTTGATTTTGGGTGAAAACAACCAATGAACTGAATTGTATAATGTTAATTGCTGTATAATACAGTGTGTCATCATTTTTACTATTGCTGTATGTCCTATCAATGGTATAACAGTAAGAATCACCCAGATTAAGAAGAATGAATGTTGAAGAAACTGAGGAAGTGCAGTGGATGGAACCAGAACTGACTTCAGTATGCAACAACCCAACACCAGACCCCATCTCTCCTGCCCTGAAAGACTGTTACAACAGATGGAGCCCAAAACCATGGACTAGATGAACCCAATGGACATTTCAGAGGGATGGCCCATAGACTAAGGGAATGATATCTGTGTTGTGTGTATATATATTTATATCAAAAAATGGGAAAGTGGTGGTGATTAATTG
>NW_009260610.1:335975-381674 GCF_000687185.1 Egretta garzetta
AGGTGGAGTGGTCGCAGCTCTGGCTGTGTGATCGCGGCTCGGGGGGAGTGATCGCTGCTCGGGACGGGCTGGGCACCGGTCAGAGGGTGGTGAGCAATTGCATTGTGCATCACTTGTTTTATATATAATCTGTATATTCTCGTACCATTATTATTATTACTATTGTTATTCTTCTCTCTTATTAAACTGTCTCTATCTCAACCCACGGGTCTTACTTTTTTTTCCTTTCCTACGATTCTCTCCCCCATCCCACTGAGGAAGGGGGGGGAGTGAGCGAGCGGCTACGTGGTGCTTAGCTGCCAGCCAGGTTAAACCACGACAGATGGACACCTAATACCAGCATGACTGATGAGGACCCTGGGTTGAGTCACATAATCACAGAGTTATAAAGGCTGGAAGAGACCTTCCTATGGGTGTCATCTAGTCCACACCACTGCCTAAAGCAGACCCAGTTATATCAGGGTGCTCAGGGCTGTGTGCAGTCAAGGCACGAATATCAAGGAAGGAGATTCTACAGCCTCTCCAGGCAGCCTGTCCCAATGTTTGAGTACTGTCGTGCTTTTTTTCCCCTTATATATAACATTCTTTTTTACCTCATGTCTGTTATCTCTTGTCCTATCACCATGTACCTGTGAGAAGAACTCCATTTTGCTGTATATCTTCCCATTAAATAGTTCTAGACAGCAATAACACTTCTTCATGTTCTCTTCCTAAAACTGAACACAGCCTGTTCTGTCCTCCTCATACATCATAGACTCTATAAACCCAAGTGTCTTGGTGCCACCTTACTGCATTCACCCAAATGTCTACAAGTAGGCTGTGGTACCAAACTGTTGCACATTACAGCATCTCTTTCCCACACTGGAAGCCCATGTGCGAGGTACAATTATGAAGAAGATCCATGGACTGCCAGCCAGCTATGTCCTACATTTGGCTCCTATAGAAGATGAGTGGCAGTGGTGATGAGTGCCCAATGCAAAAGACATCAGGATCATGACAGAAGAACATGAGAATAAGGGGTGAAAAAGCACAAAGCTGTTGTTTACAATATGAAAGTTCATAAAAACTCTTAATCTTTTCCTTTAAGGGGAAGATATTCCAAAGCAACTCAGAAGGCAGCCCTGCAACTTCCAGGCTCTCAGTCTTCACAGGACAATCTGTAACAAATTTGAATGATCAGTCTCCTACTCGGAAAATGTTCCCATAAAGCAGAACATTATTGTGAAAGCTGTCCAATAATCATTATTCTTTCTGGATAGTCTTTTCAGAGGCACACACATCAGGTTATCAATAGTCTGTGTATATTCTTGCACCTCCCACATTTCATTAAAAAACTCAACACTTAAGTTAATCAGATGCTTAAAAATTAAATATCATGTTGCCACTAAGTTGATGCCCAATTCTTCACCTGGCATTGCTTGCTTTGACCAATGGATTATTAAAAAAACCTGATCTTTGAACTGAAAGGTCATAAGGACAGCATATATGTGTAAAAACAGGACATGAACATTACATGAGTCATTACTCTGAATCATCCCTAGTATCCTAGTTATAGTATCCCAAAATTGACATTCAATGTTCATTTTCATATTAAAAATCATTATATGAAACACTGTAATGTTAGTAATGTTGATGTAGTACTTTTCTGAAATACAATTTCAAACATCCAAGAAAAAAAAAATCTAAAACTCGAAATGTATTAAGGAAAAATGGGAAGTTGAATTGAAAGTCCACCTCAGCTATTAAAAGTACAACATTATTATTGTAAGTATTTTGAACTTTAATTTAAAAGTAAAAATGGACAAAACAATGACAAAAGAGTAAGGAAACTCACATACATGCTCATCACTGAGATTTTTTTTTTTCAGAATTAGTATTTAATGGCATATTTCTTTCCCAATTTCCAAAACACGTGATAAATTTTAAGATTATTATAAACATGCAACATTTCACCCATCATTGAAATTGTGACTTTCCTTGCACATGGCAGAAATGCTTAAACGCTCAATAGCATTTCAAGAAGCTGCAGTTCAAACTAAGGGGAATAGAAATCTATAGTTGATGGAAAAAAAAATGCCCCCCCCCCCCCCCAAAAAAAGCCCCCCAGAATTACTTTAATTTGAAGTCTAGTAGCAAAGATTGCCATTGATTAAGATAATACTATTTCAAGGCTGCACAGATCAGGGCTAGGTCAGAAATTAAATATTTGTCATGTACACCTTAAAATTTACTTTCTTCCAGTATTAATATCCATAAATTTGTTGCAAGAAAAGCTGTACGCTGGTCTGTGGCAACAGTAGACCTGCCGTTCACTGGCAGGAAGACAGTGCCTCATGCCCTGGGGTTTCTTCCAAATATGGTTTCCACGGAAATAATTTTACTTTACTGAGTAACAGATTGTGTTAGTTATACTTTAAAGAAAAAACTACAATATTCCGCCCCCCCATATTACAGAGCACTGGAATTTTTCCCATATGAATAAATCTTAAATTTTCTATATTAATTTATGTCCCCATTCTGGATAATATTTGTTTCCTAAGGGGACTGGATCTACAGATTATTATTTAAAAAATCTAAAAATTTTCAGGTAACACAAATACATTTCCTCCTTCTTCACACTAACACCACAGGATCTAGTACAACAGGACTTTCATACCAGTGTGTCTCTGGATTTAGACAACAGCTAAGTCCTCAAATATGAACATCCAAAGTGAAATAAGATGTATACAACCTAAGTTCTCCACGGTATAGCAAAGATTGCAAGAAAATCACCACAAAGTGAAGACTTAACATTCAAAATATACTTTTTCTGAATGTACTGATGTCTAACAGATCACTAGATTAAAAAAAAAAAAAGATTAAAAAGATGAACGATCTCTAGTGCTATAAACATCTATCTAGAATTAGAGCGTTTATTATTTGTTATTCATATTATGCCATTATGTCATCCATCATCACAATAAAATTATTTATGTCACTCTGTCACATATGCTGCAAAGTATTTAAATATTTGATTACACAACGGGCTTTACTACAAAGAGAAGCACCGAAGCCAGAACAAACAGATTTCAGGTAGCCCATATGGCTTTGTTAGATAATTTTGTCACTAGGCCACAGCAATACAGAAAAATGGATCTTGGTTTTGAAAAATTCTACCACCAGTCACTACTGAAAACCAAACCAACCAAACCAACCAACCAAAGAAAAAAAAAAACCTAAACCCTACAGGTTTATACAATCTAGTTGAAGAAATGTCTTAAAGTCTAATTTGTTGTGTCATAATTCTGTCAGTAAACTGATTTCTATTAAGTGACGACTTCTTTGTATATTCTATTCTTAGAAATACTCAGCAGTCAGGGTTTTGGTAGTCTGTTTATTTCTTTCAAATGCCTATCAAGAACACCTTTTATTTTAAGAGAGCAAAAGACAAGCTGTTTCTCCTTTCTTTCAAATATTCTTTCATTGTTGTCGAGCACCAATAAATGGGATTTGCACCAAAAGACTCTATCTCAGATTCGCTTCTGTCAAATGAGCCTCACCTGCAGGTATTACTGCACTGCTGCACAGTTACACAAGGTACCTGAACTGGGAGAAACTCATGAAATGCGGTCTCCTTTCCCACTTCTGATAGACAGGGTTAGACCACACTGACTTTGAAAGCTGAAGAGTGATTCAGGGAACACATTTTCAGTTCAGAACTGAGTTGCCTTTGAGGTAAAAAACCAAACAAACCAACCAAAAACCAAAAACAAACAAACAAACAAACAAACAAAACCCAAAAAAGCCCTTACTAGTCTTGAAGGACAAATCAGTTGGATATTCCTATAAAACTATTAGGACCTTTAAATGAAATCTCATTTTAAGAAACACAAGTATACAGAGTACTGTCAATGATGCTTCCCATAGCTTGAACTGTAGCAGTTTTGTTTTGTTGTGGGTTTGGGCTTTTTTGTGTTGGCAAGCCCACAAATTTCTTTCCTTGCCTATAGTTTTACAAGACCTGCTTTTTATCAGACCCAATTAGTAAAATGAAGCTAAATCTCTTTTCTTCCCAGTCAGAAGGCTTTTATATTTAATCTGTGTCTAAAGAAATTTTACTAACATAGAGGCCCTGGGATAAAAAAATTTAATTTTATGGTTATAATAGAAAACAGGGGAATTGAAAAAGCCCCTCTGGAGTTCAGTCACAAAAAGGAAAGATTCAATTACTTTGAAAATCTTTAGAAGCACAAGATGGAAATATTGGAAATGATGAGCCAGACTGGGGGTCATCATCAACTGTAATCCCAAATGGCATTTACTCCTTGGCTTGTATTATTTTTCATTTAGAAACATAATGAACTGCAAGCCACTAAAAACACGAGGAGATAACTGCACTTAAGGAAAGTAAGCTCTCTCATAATTACTCATTAATTGAATAAAAGCAAATGTTAACCACAGTAATATTTTCATTGTCTGCCTAGCATTTAGTGACAAAACTGAATTTGCAAGAAAATTATAGTTTCTGAATATGTCTATTTATGTAAGATCCCTAATGGCAATATATTGTTATAGGGCAAGTATGCAAATAAGAGGGCTTAAAATACATACTAATTCCATAAAGGTTAATAAATATATAGTAAAATACTGTGATAATATATTTAAAGTTAGCTATACTCATGGAATGAACCTGGCTCACACCATTTTATACCACTACTGTTCTACTAATTTTAATCTTTTACTCCTAACATAGCCTACACAAATATGAGCCATATAAAGTTGTTTATGTGCATATTCCTCCAAAATGCATATCTGACACCACAATGAAAAACAAAAACATATTGTTAACAGGCAGTTGCTTCTTTCAAATATCTGTGTGAATTACTGCTATCATACAAACCAATGAAAGTGCCCAAAATTAATTAGAAACATTTTGAAAACAATCTTGTAGAATGCATTGATTCATATGAAGTGATCTGCAGTTGGACATTCAACCTATGCTGAAGTCTAAATCTATTTTTTTTAGTAGAGTTCAGAACTCAAGATGATCATCTTTAACATTGCCTTGAATATGACTCGTATACAAATGATTAATAGCAAAGTACTGATCATTCCTTTTTAAAATACTGCTTTCTGTAACACCAAATTCTCTGTTTATTGTTGACACACATTTGGCATCTAAAAAAGCATCTTTCTCTATGTTTTATGGGTTTGTCATTTTTTTAATAGTCTCCACTATCCTAAATGATTCTTTTCAGGATCCTATTAGTTATATCCAAATAATTCTGCTTTCTTACTTACTCAAACTCTTAAGTATGTGTGTGTGCAAGCTGTAAAACCTAGCCCTAGTCACCTGAGGCCATAATTATATCTGACACATGTAATACTGCAAAATGTCCACAGATAAATTAGTTAGCATGCAATATATTAATATACTAAGATAATAGACTTTTAACTACTTGTGCAGTGATGACTATGATTTGAAGTTAAATGATGTCTGAAAACTGAAAACTTACCAGAAATACCAATATTGTTCTTATTTATGACCTACTGTTTAATGCTTGTAATCATGGTATCTTGAACTTCATTGACCAATAAACTACAAATAAAATTGCGTTCTCCTTATGTATGAAGCAGTTTTCTATTTCAAATACATACAGAAAAAGGAACAATAACTCAAAGAACACTACAGTATCATCCCTTAATGCATCATACTCTAGAAATCATCTAAGTGATTACTCTTGGCTATTTAATTAATCCATTAGCAAGTAGTGACTTATCTGTTATAAATTGATTTCTCCCCTACACACTTACTGATCTTGCCACTGATCTGTCATTCTGCCCCCAAATTATTTCAAGTTAAGTTCTTCATTGCACACCACTGCTTGGGACTCCTAGCATAGAGTTTCAAGACCCCTAACCTATCAGAAGTGTTCTAAAGCCTCCGGATGAAGGAGTACTAGTAAACTAGGAAAATAATATGTAAGACAAAATATTTTATCACATATCAGGCTCTCTTCCTCTGATGACAGTGTTTTAAAAAGAAATTTATAAACCAGCAGGCTTTGTCAACTACTGATAGTTTTAAAATTCTACGTGCCGCATAAACTGTGGTGGCCATAATTCCTTGCTCTACTTGCAAGAGCTCAGTAGTAAGAAAACATTGGGTCACAAATACTGCATCCTTTCTTATGCTCTGCTGTAATCTCTGAGCAGGTAAAACAATCCATCTTTATTGAATACCACACTTTTTTTTTTTTTTTTTTTTTTTTTTTTTTAACTTCTAAGATGAGCTATCAGGACAACTGAGTAGGATTTCAGTTCTGTAAAGTGCCAAATTATACCTCTGAGTTGCTGGGCTCTCTCAGAAGCCACGTATTCAAAGGGAACTGATGATGTTGCATACTTTATATGGCATAGCCTGACTTCATTTTTTGAACAGATTAATTTTCAGATTAAATGCATCTACCTGCAGTAGCTAAAGAGGTAAAGATTTCTTAAGCTTTTCAAGCTGAGTTTATTTTAAACTGGAAAAAAAAAAATGCAGTGACACACTGTTGTTTTCACAAACTGATGCTAATCAAATAAATGTTCCCAATGCTAATTGCTAACAGACACTCATAAGACATTACTTCATTTTTCCCTTTATTCACTAGGTTGAGGAGGATTAGTTTAACAGGTTTAATTTTATTATTATTTTACAAAGTTTCATCTGTCTCTATTATTATCCCTATTTAATTTACAGAATAGCTTTTACCTTTGCCTTCATAATTACATAAATACTCACAAACTACATATATTATCTTCATTGTTAGGTAGTAAATCAGTCTTTCCCAATCTTTCCAATATTACACACTCAAGCTTCATGGAAAAATACTTAAGGATACCTATGCTTACATAGCAGAAAAGTGATTTTAACTTGCTGCTGGGCAGTAATAAAACTAATGAAACCCCAAATATTATACTAGTTATGCATTACCCTCGATTGATACATATAATATAGCCCAATTTCCCAAGGTTTCAGTATGGAGCTCAGAAGCATGAGCTATGAGATGGTACATCCTCCTTCTTAACCATTTATACCCAAAATCCATTTTCCTGGGAAAAAACTGTTAAGTTGTTAAACAGTATTAGTTTCTCACATTAACATTTCCATTTGAAGTTTTTACTGCTCTCCTTAAAATCTGTTCATAATGTCACCGCCTTCCTTTTTTTTTTCCTTGACATCAAGCTCCCCTTAACTGTGCTCTGTTGCCACTAGTCACACAGAACAGTCTCTCCATGTTTCTGATGACCATAGTCTCCCCCAATCAATCCTTTCCTTATCTATACATGGGTTCAAAAGGTAATTAGATAAGTACAAGGAAAAAACTCTATCAATGCTTAGTAAGTAAAAGCATAGTTTCAAACTCTGGCTCAGAAAAATCCTAAACTACAGGGAAAGACTGAATGTCTGCCTTGTCCTTACGTCCTTCCAAAATGATGTCCAGCTTCAGTCTGACCTTAAAACAGAAAACACTCTTGTAAGGGGCAAGGGGCAGAACTGACAACATAGCTGTAGTAGATTAAGAGACTTAAAAAGGGGGACTAGAATGGGACATTGGGAAGAATACTCTTAAATTGCTCACTGACTTCTGAAGATAGTATCAAACTTTACTAAAGACAGAACACTGGCAAATTTGGGCTGGTGTTATGTCCTCAAAATACTTTCCACTAGCTCTCATAAGACAGCCAAACAAGGAAGACAGTATGAATATACTTATTTTATCAAGACATTACATACATGGCCTATGTCATCATCCTTGGTCAGATCATAAATTCTTAGAAGCAAGAACCAAACCTGCCAGGTGGGTTAAGAACATAGAAATGTTTTTCTTAATATCCAACCCTTTCTCTTCTCATGTGTTCCTTATTGAAAAGGAACAATCAAGCCTTAGAAGACGTTACCCGAAGAGGTTGTGGAATCTCCATTCTTGAAGATCATTGAGACCTGACTGGACTCAAGACCTGAGCAGCCTGGTCTGAACTGACTGTGTTTTGACCAGGAGTTTGGACTAGATGACTTTCTGAGGTCCCTTCCAATCTGAATTATCCTATGATTGTATGAAATAGGTACTAAGCAGAAAAGCTGTCTTGGGTGTCTTTATTTTCTCTTTTCAAGATTTGTAACTTAATCTTAAGAAAAAAAAAAAAAAAGAAAAAGAAAAAGATCAACCCACCCAGTATCACTAGTTATCATTTGCATGATTATATTGCCAAGGAGATAAGTCACAGGCATGTCTCATTCTTTACATTTCTAGACAATTTCAAATATTAATAATTGTAAATTATTAATATAAATTAATAATGTACATTATAAATGCAAATAATTTCTGAGAAAAAAGCAAGCTCTGCCATTATTTTTGAGACAAGTGAAAAAGTTATAAATCCCTTGGCTCTGATACTATTCATATATGCTAAAAAACATTTTAAATCCAAGAGACTAGCAAAAGCCAATCCACAGTTACCCTCTTTAGTTGAATAAAGCATTACAAATCTAAAACAGCAAACTCAAAATCCAATTATTATTGTGTACATCAAAAGACTCTTTGGACTTTCGGACCTGAAATACTTTCAGCCCTTCTTTCTAAGGTTAAGTTAAATGAGAAAAAAAAAAAAAAAAAAAAAAAAAGGAAAGAGAAAAAAATAATTTCTGACTTTGCCACTTTAAAGTTGAAAACCAAAGACAATAATTTAAGTAAGGGGAGGGGGAAGCATGATTGGGACTGAGCAACAGATCGTGAGATAAAGGACTAGAGAATGGGGATCCAAGAAGAACAGCAATACAGGGTAATCAAATATAGCAGAAATGAATAAAGAGAGACCGAACACGTGTCTAAGAGGAAGACTGAAGAGTCATCTGTCAATTGAAAATACTGTGATGGGGAAGAGAGAAAAAGATACTAGAAAATAGTCAAGAAATAGGAGGGTGGGGGAAGGAGAAAGTAAGCAAGCATTAAACCAGAAGAAAGCACAAGTAAGGGACAACAAAAGGACAAAGAACTGCTCAAGAAAGCTCAGAGGGAATATGCTGACACAAAAAGTAAAGCAAGAAACTTACTATCTACTGATGTCTAAGGTCTTTAAGAGCTACAGTTTGATAGCTTTAAACATTTCTCTGCTTACTCTGAATACGGGTGGAAGGCTGTCCCAGAAGAAGTTCTTGTTTGCTGCAACAGGAAAGTTTCTGTCCTACAGCACAATCAATGAAAATCAATTGGCTGATAATTGCTTTGCATCAAATTAAATTATGGAGGACTACATGGCTCAGAGGGTTGGAAATGAGATGTGGAGCCTTTCACCTCTAGGTCACTGCTACAAACACAATGCAAGTCATTATTGACTAAGAGTTGTTACTGTTGTCTTAGAAAAAAACCTGATTTTAAGCTCCGCTAAAACACACCTTTACTGCTTTATAACCTCAGAACGTTGTTTTGCCAACCCCTGAACAAAGCTGGATGAAGCTCTCAATACTTCTCATGTGACCTTTGTGCTGCCTGTGATTACAATCTACATAATTCTTTTTCAAGAATACTGTTCTTATCCATTCAATGGATTACAACCCAAGCAGTCAGGTTGCTTTGGAAACCAGTTTCAAAAACTAAAGTCTGTAAATAAGATGTAAAGTATATATCAAGATCCCCAAATTATGTATATTATTTCTTCTTTTAGGCAGGATCATAAATACTCAAAAATACAGACATTTTGAGCATTTTCTTTGATTCTCAGCCCAAAAAACCCAAAACCCAACCCAAAAAACCACCAAGTCGTGCTCCCCTGTTGAGGCATAGAATCAAAAGGGAGATAATACAACTTTTTGAAAACACTAGCTGATGTTGAGTGCAGTTTTTTGTTGATGGGTGACTAGAGTTTGCTTTCATTTCAACTTCATTTATTTATGTGTTCCTGTTTGGTAGTTTGTTCATAGTTCAAGCAGATCTTCTGACTGCATTACAATACTAGGTGAAAAATGAAAATACATTTGTATAGCTATCATGTGGTAGACTAACCTTTGCTGTCCAATAACGTGCTACTTCGTACATCAAGAAAGTTTAAAACCACATGGTCCCATGCATTATATACTATTATCACTCTAAAGCCAGATTGCCTGTTTTGGTTGATGGGGGCAACAGAGGAAAACTCACGCTTCTGAGGTTAACCCAGGTAGGCAGCTAAGCCCCACACAGCCGCTCATTCCCTCCCAGCAGGATAGGGAAGAGAATCAGAAGAACAAAAGTTAGAAAACTCATCGGTTGAGATAAAGACAGTTTAAAAGAAAACAACTCCAAAACCCAAAGATAAAACAAAACCATGTCATTAAAAAAAAAAAAACAACCAAACAACCAAAACACTCCCATATGCTCACCACCAGGCAACTGATGCCCAGACAGCCCCTAGCCTAAAATAATTATAACACTAGCATGAGTCAGCAATCTCTAATACAGAAGTAATCAGGAAAAAATAGATACTTTTCTCCACAGGAAAAAATACATATTGATGGAGGCAACCAGAATAAAGGTTATTATAAAGTTTCTCTTCAGCTTGTTATCCTCTACACCATAGCAGAAAATAGTTTAAGTACAAAAACCTATTAGTTGTGTTTTCTCTGCTCCCACTGTTCAGATGAGTGAAACGTTGCTCACAACCTCAAAGGTTTCTGAACCTCTACAACAAATCCTCAGGGCCTGCAACAAAGGGTAGCTTCTGTGGCCACCCACACTGCCTTAGACCTATAGCATAACATTTCCCGAGAAATATTAAAAGCATTTCTTTAAGGCAGTATTACATCTTTGAAGGTTACACTTGCTGTAGGTAGACAGTGAACCCTTGACAGATAAAAGTTAACTGGTTTTAATAGTGACAGTAAAGTCTGGACAGTACCCCTTCTACTTCTCTGGTAGTGGCACTCTTTCTTTTACTAAAATGCACCCTGTTTTCCAAGACCTAAGTTTTCCTTCCAATTCTATTCAGGAAACTATTATTATTTTTATTTATTTATGGAGTTTCAGACTCCAGATTCAATTTAATTTCTAATTTAAACTTCAGCAGCCAAATACTTTTAGTCTGTTACTACCAGCTCTATGATATTCATAAGTACCACTAGCATAACTAGTAGACTGATGTGGACAGCCACATGCAGATGGATTTGCTGCAAGAACTAGAGGACTGAGACATAGATTTGCATGTTCAGAAGATTCAAGGATAACATGGATTTTCTGGGAGATTAGATTTTAGATAATGGAAATTAAATTCCCCAGCCTGAAACTCAAAACTAGGAAGGAGCTCCAATTCCTAACACAGAGATGGCTATTGGCCTCTTGCTTGAGCAGGGTGGTCTGAATAAGCAGATGTTCTCCAGCTCTGTTGAGTAATCTCTCTTTGACAACTATGACACGGTCACGCTAGTCTCTTCGCTCTTGAGGAACCCACATCTCCATACAAGTTCAAAGACTGGCATTATAAATAGTTCATAACAGGCTATGAAAATTAATGTACCAAGTGATTAATTAACTGATTAGGGAATCTAACAGGTTGCTCATAAGCTACATCACAGTCTATTCAGATGATTACAGAGCATCTGCAAGTCCTGTTACCGGTGTAACAGCAACATCTATTACTTATTAACTCTTCTTAAATTCCTGTATTTATAAACACTCCCCTAATTTGGAGTTTGATTCATTTTCTCAGTAAGATTAGAATAATTATAATGTTCCCCCTCCCCAATAATCTTCCTTTTTACAATTTATTATTCTACACAACTGTGCAGCACTTAAATACCTTTACAAGGGCTATGGTTAAATATGGAAAGGGGGAAGAAAGCTCCATCTGCTACAAGTATCATCAAAAAAACCCAATTTCTTTCTTTCTTTCCCTTTTCCTCCCTATATCCTGGCAATGAAGAATGTACACCCTCCTCTGGACAGTCAGGCACCTCCTTAAATAGCAAACCAAAGAAACACACCAGTGTTTCTTCCATCTTTCAGTACGCTTTGCTTTACTCAAGTATACTAAATATCTGCTGTCTGGAGAGAAAATCAGCATGCTTAGTATTTTCAGTGTTGCAGACAAGCCATATTAAAGGACCTCATTATAAAAAGCAGTCTGTCTGTAGCTTCATGCTACAAACACTCGGATTGATATACCACATTATGAAGTTGCCATTCTCCCCACTACTGCAGCAGGAGATTGACTTCTTGGTTATGACATGAGGAACTGATTCAGCTAATTAAAAAAAAAACAAAACAAAACACAAAAACCAAAAAACCAAGCCCTCATCAAAAAACTTCTCAAAACCATCATCAGTTTCTCAGTGCAGTTTATGTAGCACAGTTATAAACCCCTTAAAAACAGAGAGAGCACAGACCATCATTGGCATAACAAGCAGCAGGAGGAACAATGGCAATATCTCAGGCAGGTACCAGGTACCTTCCATCATGAATCACAGCCCAAGGAGCCTCACCCTCTGTTCATGAAGGAACAGTCCTCACAGCTCAGTAAAATTTTGTAAGCAATGCCAAGCACAAACATACTTAATAGTTTAAAAATGACTGTACAAAACTATGCTAGCAGCACACCGATAGTGATTTTACTTCAGTTAGAGAAGAGTCCTTCATTCATACAATAATATTCTAATTAGAGCACTCATCTGAAAGCAGGAGTGCTGATTTCCAGGCCATGGTCACCCAGAAGCCACAACTTCTTCCTAGGAAAAAGCTCTTGAGCTGTAGAGAGGACCAGGAGGGGGTTGTTCCACTCCCACCGCAGCATCTGGGTCACTGTGCGCACAAAGGGATCACAGCCTACAAATCACACCCGCCTCGGCACTTACAGAAGCTGACTCTATTGCCTCATGAATCTTTTATTGCTACAAAAGGTCCCAGCTTCAACTGTAGGGATGGTCAGTTTCCCTGTCCTAGCTTGGCTAGGAGCTTGGAATACACTTATAGAAGCAGACAATTGTACATGCAGCCAGTTTCTCACCTACAGCTTTCTGTCAGTGCTCTGAACCACCCACTGCCTGTGTAAAAGGTTGGTATCACAAGGCATGTTTTGAATAGAAATTGATGCTAAGTGAATTAGCTGTGCTCAGACCCTGCCCCAGAAGCCTGATTATTCTGGGAAGTTAGGTGGAGGTAAAGTATCTTCCAAATTGTACCCAATTTACGATCCACCTCCTCCACGCAGAAAAATGAAGATTTCCCACTTACAGTAAGGTGGTGTACATCTTGGAAAATACAATTACTGGTGAGTAGTTTCTATTCTTAAGACTTTCTCATTGCCACAAATAACAATGCTACAGGTCTATAATACAGATTCATCATAGATAAGCTTCAAATTAATGCAGGAAATAAATCCTGCTTTATGAATCTTGACCTGGAAACTTGAATGAAAGATGTTGCAACTTACAGTACTTAAAAAATATTGGTCTAATCCCTCACTATCCTTGAAAGCTAAATCTTTTACACTTATTTACTACACATTTTTTCCTCTAGCAGAGTAACTACTGAAATAATTTTTCAGCAAGCTTTGAAACAGTTTGTCATGATTTTTTAAACATGCTTTTTATTGGCATAAACCAGTTTGATTTCAACTTGATTTATAATGTAGGTTTCATTGTGTGTTATTTTTCTACAGCAGCTCTTAAAAAGCCATTTCCATTCACAGGTACATTGCAAAGAACAAAAAACTTATCCATAAAAAGTAATGTGCCACTATAATTTGAAAATATTCATCTCATTCACATTCCCCTGCCTCCACTAAAAGATTTATAACACGTCTAAAACAGAAATTGATGAATTCATCAGCGACTGGGACATTTTGATCATAATCAATAACATAATTTTACCCTTTAAATGGGATTTCAATTAAACTACATTTTTTCAAAGTAATTTTATCATAAAAATAGTTTCTGTGCAGACCAACAGCATTAACTCATTTGATACCAGGTGCTAAGTTGTAAGAGATGATAACCTACATGGCCAAAAAATGATAATACATACTATATAAAAATCATTGTGCTGTTTCATAGGTTAAATATTAAAAAGTAAAACATTCCTTAGATAAGTCAGTACAAGCATTAAGATCAAGCATCACGACACAAGTTTAGAAGTCACCCAACAATGAAGAATCAAAGGACAGCAGCAGAATATCAATGCAAGGAAGACAGGCTGGCCTGGCTCGTACAAATTCACTTTTGAGCTTTCTCTTGGCTCTCAAGAAAACACAGGGCAAGACATTCCAGTAGCTTCCACAGAAAGTTAACTGTAAATATTTCTTGGATGGAAGAGTCTGCCAGGAGCAGCAGAAAGGGAGCAGACAGACCATCACCTGTCTCTCATGAGATGATATTAAACGACACCGTCAGAACTTATTTTGAGTTTTATCTCTTTAGAAGCTGGCGCTTACTGGGCTAGGAAGTTGCTGTAGGGAGTTGAAGTAGAGAATGTTTTAAAGGAAAAATTATTTTTAATACTATACAGCAAGAAATTTTAGATATAAGAAATAGAAACAAAATGTAATAGTCTGGAATAGGATGAATGAACAAATATATATGAAGCCATGCTCAACCAGAGGGTTTTGTGGTCCATTGAACAAATACTTCTGCTGTAGGAAGTAAATTAAATCAAGTGGTGTGATCTGATTATCTTCAAGGATTATTTGTCATGGGCAAACTACTGGTTCAGGTAGGAACAGACTGTTACCCTTCAACTAAGTGGCAGTTATTGATCTTTGCTGGCACAGCCTCATTGTTACATGGCTTCACTGTTACAGAGAGGCTGCTAGCTTAATGTCTGTCAGTCTGGGGAATAAAAGTAGCCCTTACTTAGGAAAGATAAAGGGAGGTAATTTCAGGGTCTTTCATCTTTTCCAAAGCTGTGCTGCTCAGAAGCGAGAAAATGTATTTTCTTTGTCTGTGGCAATTAACTAATCTTGAACAGCTTTTATGGATGGGTAATAAATACAGGGAGAAAGATTCTGGCACTACTGGTATCAACAGAAATACAACTTCAACCAGAATCATCATCCTGCACCAGGACACAGCCTTCAGAGCAAGGAAAGGAATGGAGACAGAGGGGAGAAAAGAAAAAGATTATGGATAACTGTCTGAAGCCCTTAGAGTTTTGGTGTCACTTCTGAGAACCTTCTTAACTGAATGGAGACAAAATGGCAGAGAATTTGTAGAGATAAAATAGGTTTCTGTAACTTTAAGAACAGACAAAAGCCTTGTGATCTTGTCCGGGGAACTGCTTTACATAAATCTTCACAAAGTCTCTGAGGCAGTATCCAGGACAGAAATCACAATAATTATAGCTATTGCTCAAGCTCAAGTATCCAGATTGTTTTGAGGCAAATCTCAAGACAAGTACATCAAAACTACAAATCAGAGAACTATACTAGATGCAAGCAAAAATAGGACTATAGAAGCCCAGGAATAAGGGCATGATGCCATTGCTTCTCACTTTTGTCAAAAAAATATTTGCACGTTTCACAGTTCTCCACAGAATATGAAAACTGAAAGTTACAACTTGGTGTTTGAAATTTCACTCAATTCAGCTTGGGGATGGGAGGAAGCTGTAGCTCCCCTTACACTATTTCAGCTGAAGAATCAATCAGATTCTGTTTGTTTACATTTGGAAGCTGGTCCTGAGAAGCTTCATCATACAGGAAAATCCCTTTTCCATAGTAAACAGCCAAACAGATATGAATCCAGTCACAAATTATCACTGCAGAACAGTAAACACACAAATGTAGCTCAATTAAAACAGAGGGAAATCTTGTTTTGATATATGGTCCCCTTAGCAGAGCAGATTAATTCCTGCGATGCACTGTTCCGAACAGCTTCCATCATTATTTTACACATCCACCTAGGTTCTTTGGTGCTGTGAATTTAACTCCCAGCTGGGAGATCCAAACGTATAATGACATTCTAGTGAGTTTCTGAGGCTCAGTAAATCTGGCAGGGGAGCCGAGCTCCTCGGAAAGGAATGACAGCAGACGCCCTCCGGGGGAGCTACAAACCGTGACTCATCCCGGTCTGCCACCCCGGGCACACGCCGTTGCCGGGAAAGGAGCCGCCAGCCACCAGCCACAGCCTCACATCTCCCATTTCGGTCTCTCCCAGCAGGTGTCACTACAATGTAGCGTTGCTGTAAGACCTTAAAGTAACAAATCCAAAAGCAGCAGGTTCCCACCACCACCCCCAAATGACACCCAGCCACCCGTAGACTATGTCGAACCTGAATAACCTGCAGAAATCAGCTTTGCGAGGAGAGAGTGTGGAAAACTGAGTTGCGTGTCATTTCCACTTTCATACAGACAATTTTTGTCTTATAAATTGTTATACCTCTGGAAGAGAGGTCTTTAATGAAGTGGTTGATCTAATGCAAAGACTCAGCATTCCCTTCTTAACAGTAATGTACACAGATGGCTGTATACGAAACCCTATCCATCTATTTCAAATTGTTAGAAAATGGCTGCTGGATTATATTCTTTGGAGAGATAAAATACATTTATAATAAATATGGCATCCACAACAAAGTTTTCTAGCAACTGGTTCTGAAAATAAAAAAACACACCACCACAACTGAACAAGAAAATTAGATTTTCATTTCAAAAGCAGTGTCCTGGTTTCGGCTGGGATAGAGTTAATTTTCTTCCTAGTAGCCGGCACAGTGCTGTGTTTTGGATTTAGGATGAGAAGAATGTTGATAACACTGATGCTTTAGTTGTTGCTAAGCAGGGCTTACACGAGGTAAGGGCTTTTCAGCTTCCCCTGCTCTGCCAGGTGCACAAGAAGCTGGGAGGGGGCACAGCCGGGACAGCTGACCCCAACTGGCCACAGGGGCATCCCACACCGTATGACGTCGTGCCCAGGATATGAACTGGGGGGAGTTGGCCGGGGGGCAGTGATTGCTGCTCAGGGACTGGCTGGGCATCAGTCAGTGGGTGGTGAGCAGCTGCACTGTGCAACTGTGTATTCTTTTATAATTATTATTATTTTCCCTTCCTTTTCTGTCCTATTAAACTGTCTTTATCTCAACCCAGGAATTTTACTTCCACCACCCCCCCATTCTCTCCCCCATCCCACTGCAGGGGATGTGTGGTGTTTAGCTGCCTGACGGGTCAAACCACAGCACCATGCAGACTCCGACTACCCTGCCACCCAGCTATTCTGCAGGCATTCAGACACTTCACTGTAATGTCTCAAAAATCAATAGCAATTTATTCTCTCTTTGGACCCCAAGCAACAAAAGTAAATAATACTGTCACCTCCAGTCTGCCTTCAGAACATGGTCACAAAACAGTCTTGCTACTATACTACAACCCTCCAGAGCTCTTTATCTATGCTGGCTTTGCAGATTGTATTGGCTTTCTTAAGGGAAAAACACAGGAGAGAGCAGCACAAAGGGGTCAAGTTTCTGTACTCCAACCAGCCAGACCACCGAGCTGGCACTAAGAGCAAGGTTTGGCATCTGTCTTACTTCAGTTTCACCTATGTTGATTTTATTGGAGGAAAAGGAGAGAAAGCAATATTAGAATTTTGTTTTCCCATGCAATAAGAGGAAAACCCAAGAGAAAAAAAGTTGAAAGAGAGGAATTTCAAACCTTTGCAAGTTTTAAAAGGTCTTTCTTAAATTTATTTCTTAAAAATAAGAGGTTTTAAAATCCACATTCCTTATAATGCTACTGAATGTATGTCAGAATATTCAAAATAATCCAGAATATCCAGATTTTCTTAAAATCATCATAATTTGTAACCAATATTAAGAAATCAAATCCCATCTCATTATATGCCAACCAGTCTCTTTCAACTGCTCATTGCACGCGGCATGTCATCATCACAGGCACTTTTATGAAGTTTCAAACACTTTCAAATTGCTAGACATGAAGATATGCTCGGTTAACGACTGGTAGCCCTATGTATGTATGTAAAATGGACTCTTCTCTTTTCAAGGAATAGTATTTAGATATGCTTGTACGTTTGTATATTTAACTGTCTTCAACAGTGGATGCTGTGTAAGCCTGTACAGCAGAGAAATTCTCACCACCACCCCCCAACGCCAATTCTGTTTCTTTTTAGAAATACTGATTTCCAGGGAATCACATATAACAAGTCCAGGATGTATCACTAGCTCATACAGGCATCAAGTCCTGATTTAAAGGTGTCCACCATTTCTTCCGTGGCAGTTTGTATCAGCGCAAGCTGAATGCAAAGCAAGGGCTTTATGGTTAAGAGAAGAAAAGTTACTTTCTATTCCTCCAGTTTTCAACACTGACAGTAGTTCCACGAACTAGTTTCCCACTCTAAAATGATAAATTGCTGAAACTTAAAAGCATAATAAAAATCTCTAAATGTAATGGATCTCATAAGGATTCTCATTACTAGCCAAGTCAGAATTGTGATTTTTTTTTTTTTTCAATATGGGGATAACTAGTAAAGAAAATTGGAAATTCTAAATGATTTTAGGTTAACATCTTAGGAAAAAAGAAAAATCTGAGTGGATTTTACGTGACCACTTAAGAACACATGAGGAGATACTTAGACCATTTATTCACACAGTATATGTATATATTTGTCTAATCAAAGGGCATTCTGAACCAATGATAGCAAGGATCTCTGGTAAAACATTAGAAGATTAATGTATTTATTACTTCAGAATTCAGGTGCAAAAAAGCAGAAAACCAAATAACCACTAATGTGAAAGAAAAGCAACAAAATAAGCTGAACTTTATATTGAGTCATAAAGTGAATGGAAGGGAAGAAGACTACAGAGTTTTAAGTCTTGTATGATAGTCACATAATCCATGATTCTCTTTCGATAAGAGATGCCCGGAAAGAACGTAGAACTGGAGATGGGAATGAAGCCACAGAGCTTCCTTTTACTGTGAAACAGTCAGAACAAACGGGAAGTCTGCTAAACCCTGACTATTGGTTCTCACGGTAGCAAAGACAGCCTAAATAGTAGATCATTATTCAACTATTTACTTAAAATCTTTAAAATCTGTGGGGCTTCTTAATGATTATTTAATAAGCTCATAGTCATCTGAAATCAGACTGTTGCCATTTGACTGTCTTGTCAGGACCTACACTGGACATTCATTCAATCCTATGCAGGCTCATACTAGCCCCTTATAAAAAAAAATCTCACAAGATAAAAAAAAAGATTAAAGATAAAAATCTCACAAGAAGTTTAACAGCATGTGAATCAACAAAGCAACAGTAAAAATCAGGAGTGATTCTCTATTGTTCTATTTGTATCCCCCAAGAAGTGCACTTCATTTAATTTACTACTTACTCCTTTTACACCTGCTATTCTCTGTAGGTGTCAGTGAATGCAGTGCTAACTACACCTAGTACTCGGAACACAAAGTAGAAATTTTTGAGATGGGCTTCTGTGGCTTTGAAGTATCTCCCAGTAAAGCTCTGACAAGTGAGATAAAGCTTTAACACTTTTAAGATTAGTTATATTGTGCTTAAAGGAATGACTCTGTTGGACTTGATGATCTTAAAGGTCTTTTCCAACCTAAACGATTCTATGACTCTATGGAAATGCTCTGGAGCTCTAGGGTTCAACAGGACCTTAGGTAATGGAGGACACAGAGCAGTGAACATCCTATCAGTGAGTACTACAGTGCCTGGCTGATACTGTTAGTCTCGTACCAGCAACACATTAGGAACTTAAGCCATTATCCCATAAAGCATTTATGCACAAAGTCTTCTTCAGGAAAAAGTTTACAAAACATCTGAAATCCAAATCTGCTTCTCTATTAATCACAGGCATCACCAGGAGGGATAACTCCATACCATGACTAAGGGACACATTCAGATCCTTGGGAAGTCAGCTGGAGTTTTGCCATTGGCTTCAATAAGCATCATCAGATCACAAAGCAGACAAGAGGAGTTAATTCACACACAAACAGGAAAACCCTAATATTGCTTAACACAGCTGTAATAACATATAAGGCTTTAAAAAGTTGCTAAGCAAGCTTCAAAGTACTTATGCAAATGAAGGAGATCTAAGAGTCTAAAACAGACCCACAAAAAGTCATTCCAATCACACCCTATGGTGACCAGCTTAGTATTCATCTAAAATTCTTGTACAGATGCCAACTGTCCGTAGAAAGTAAAATGCAGCTATAACCCTGAATAATGTGCCCGGTCAGTAGCTCTTACCAGCACACACAAGCTAGAGTTTCAGCATTGCTCTCAGGAATATCTTTCCTCCACAGTTGCTTCACTTTGCTTGCACCTACCTCCTGGCATTCACCTGGCCTCACTGGAAGCCAGTTCAAGGAGCTAAATCAGGCAAAATTAACACAAAGGGAAAAACATGATCATTTTCTGTCAGTTTAGCTCTCTGAATCAGCTCAACACTGAAGGAGTCAAGCAAGAGTCAAGCAAGAGTCAAGCTGAGTGGTACTGTTGATATGCCAGAAGGATGGGATGTCATCCAAAGAGATCTGCACAGGCTGGAGAGGTGGGTCTGTGTGAACCTCATGAGGTTCAACAAGGCCAAGTGTAAGGTCTTGCACCTGAGTCGGAATAACCCCCAGTATCAGTACAGGCTGGGGGAAGAAAGTATCCAGAGCAGCTCTGCCGAGAGGGACTTGGGGGTACTGATGGATGAAAAGCTGGACGTGAGCCAGCAATGTGCGCTGGCAGCCCAGAAGGCCAACCAGACCCTGGGCTGCATTAAAAGAAGCGTGGCCACCAGGTCAAGGGAGGGGATTCTGCCCCTCTACTCTGCTTTGGTGAGACCTCACCTGGAGTACTGCGTCCAGCTCTGGAGCCCTCAGCACAACAAGGACATGGAACTGTTGGAGCGGGTCCAGAGGAAGGCTACTAAAATCATCCGAGGCCTGGATCCGAGGCAGGGGGGTTGGACTAGATGACCTCTAGGGGTCCCTTCCAACACAAAACTTTCTATGGTTTTTTGAAGAGTACTGGCACATGAAAGAAGTTGAAAGAGATGACTTAGCTTTTTTTTTTGTTTTGCCTACCCAATTTAACAGATTAGCTATAATGTGAAACTGCAACCTGACTGTATAGAGGACCAGAACAACTAATATGAATGCTCAGTCATACTAATACATTAGGTATTGTCATTGCTAAATGAAATTAGATGTTTCTTTGTCTTTTTTATGAAGAGGTTGACTTAACATGTGTAAACTATCTCATAATTAACAACTGGAGAGAGATTTAAAAATTTTGCTACTCAATATCATGATGAAATCAAGACACTAGCCATCATGTTATAAACTGTTACCTAATTTCTGTTTTTCACACCAAAAATCAAAGTATATTTATGCTCATTTAAAGAGACCTTTGCATTGATAAATTAATTTGAAGCAGCTTTGTATAAATAAGAATTAAGAACAAGTATTATTTTAGTGATTGTATTGTTTTTTATATACTGCAAAATCCCATACAAGCCTAGACCCAAGTGTTACTCCTTACACTTAGAAGTATATAAACACACAATGTATAAATGTTACTACCTTACCAAAGTTTCTCTTTATAAAAGTCTTACATTAACATCACTGCTGAATATATTTAATTTCACCTACCTGTCCAGTAAAATATTCGTTATATTACACAATTCATTCAGCCATTTCCTGATATAATCATAAATTTGAGATGTGGGAAGAAATTAGCACTTGATGTCTAGAATAAACATGACTGAGGCAATATCGATTTAATATATTGCCATATTTATTTTATCTGCTGGCCATTTCCTCTCCTTGCTGTAGATTCCCAGTAAGCAGAAGAATGAGTGAGGAAGAGCAATCAAGGAAAAACAAGGGGGAAGAAAGAAAAGGGTGCCTGTATTTTTAGTTTTGGCATGCCAATTCAACCACTTCAAAATCATTATCTTTTCTTCAGGAGGAAAACAAAAGACTGAGAATTCAAATAATCTGCTGCACCTCAGTACTGCCACTTCAAGATATTAGACCCTGTCCCTACAACTTCCAAAATCAAGTCCCTTAATTAGTCAATTTTTTAATTTTGCATTTTTGTCTATCTTCTGATCTTTTTATAGAGGCTTGTGTACTCAAGCATATATGTGTGTATGTGTATTTCTAACAATTAACTATTACCCTCTCTCCAAAATTCTTTGGAAAGGGATAATCTGGGGCCTCTGCTGATGTAACCGTTCTCATTCCACATATGTTCAAACGGGAATTTCTCTCGTCGTAAGGCTGGGTGATCCCTAGTCTAAAGCCTACTGTTTATGAGGAACTAATGAGAGTTAACAAGTTTACTAAGTTTGTAATGAATCAAATCCTTCCTTTCTAACCAAATCTCCACTAATTGCTTCAACAACTAATAGCTATCCCGAACAAACTAAGAATTAAGGCAGTGATTCATTCTTATCACCACTTTGCCAATACTGCCAATAAGGTTACTGCAAGGAGGCTAATGTGGCAATTTTTCTTTAGGATGTAAAGATGTTAGGATGTTAACTAGAATAACTTGTCACAAATTTGGGAGGAAGGCCAATATTCCAAAAACAACAGGATCAGCTGACCAGCTGACATCCCCTCAGATAGCTGCAGATGCATACAGAAAAACCAAAAACCTCTGCTTGTGCTTTTGTCACTGGTAGCTTACATCCTTCTGAACAGCACTTCAGACTTGCACTACGCTCCTAACAGTTTAAAACTATTTTTTCTCCTAAGTTTGAGACAGAGCTCCATAAAAGTTCCAGTAAGAGAACAAAACAATAGTTCATGGCCAGAATTCTTAAATAAATAAATAAATTATTTTTCTTTCTCAAGTGTTGGAAGTTAAAAAAAAGAAAATGTACTGTCAAACCCAACTGCTCGTGCATTTCTTTGCATAAAGCTAAAAGGATACTTTCAGGACAGATACATTTTTTGGCTTATGGCTGAGCATAAGCAGAGACTGTATATAATAAGGGGGTCAGAAAAACCACCACCATGGACTTCTGGAGGGCAGACTTCAGCTTGTTCAGAACACTGATTGGGAGAGTCCCTTGGGAGACAGTCCAGAAGGGCAAAGAGGTGCAGGAAGGCTGGACATTCTTCAAGGAAGAAGTCTTAAAGGCACAGGAGCTGACTGTCCCCATGTGCCATAAGACGAATCAGTAGGGAAGATGACCGGCCTGGCTGAAAAGGGACCTTTTACTGAGACTCAGGAAGAAAAGGAGAGCTTACCAGCTTTGGAAGAAGGGGCAGGCAACCCAGCAAGAGTACAGGGAACTTGTCAGGTCATGTAGAGAGGAAATTAGAAAGGCAAAAGCCCAACTAGAACTCAACCTGGCCACTGTTGTAAGAGATCATAAAAAAACTTTTTACAAATCCGTTAACAGCAAAAAAAGAGCCAGGGAGAACCTCCATCCTCTAGTGGATGCAAAGGGGGAACATTGCCACTAAGGATGAAGAAAAGGCTGAGATACTTAACGCCTTCTTTGCCTCAGTCTTTAATGGCCTGACGAGTTATCCCCAGGGTACTCAGCCCCCCAAGCTGTAAGACAGGAATGGTGAGTAGAATAAACCTCACATAATCCAGGAAGAAGCAGTTTTCGACCTCCTATGACACCTGGACATCCACAAGGTTATGGGGCCAGATGGGATCCACCCAAGGGCGCTGAGGAAGCTGGCAGAGGAGCTTGCCAAGCCACTCTCCATCATTTATCAGCAGTCCTGGTTAACAGGGAAGGTCCTAGATGACTGGAGGTTGGCAAATGTGATGTCTATCTACAAGAAGAGCCGGAAGGAAGATCCAGGGAACTACAGACCTGTCAGCCTGACCTTGGTACCGGGGAAGATCATAGAATCATAGAATGTTTTGGGTTGGAAGGGACCCCTAGAGGCCATCTAGTCCAACCCCCCTGCAGTGAGCAGGGACACCGCTAACTAGATCAGGTGGCTCAGAGCCCTGTCCAGCCTGGTCTTGAATGTTTCCAGGGATGGGGCCTCCACTACCTCTCTGGGAAACCCATTCCAGTGTTTCACCACCCTCATTGTAAAGAATTTCTTCCTTATGTCCAGTCTAAACCTACCCTGCTTCAGTTTAAAACCATTACCCCTTGTCCTGTCACAGCTGACCCTACTGAAAAGATTTTCCCCATCTTTCCTATAGGCCCCCTTTAGGTACTGAAAGGCCGCAATCAAGTCTGCCCGCAGCCTTCTCTTCTCCAGGCTGAACAACCCCAACTCTCCCAGCCTGTCCTACTAAGAGAGGTGCTCCAGGCCTCGGATCGTTTCTGTAGCCCTCCTCTGGGCCTGCTCCAACAGTTCCATAGAGCAGTTCATCTTGAGTGTGCTCACCAGGCATATGCAGAATAATCAGGGGATCAGGCTCAGCCAGAATGGGTTCATGAAAGGCAGGTCCTGCCTGATTTCCTTCTATGACCTGCCTGGTAGATGAGGGAAAGGCTGTAGATACTGTCTAACTGGACTTCAGCAAAGCCTTTGACACAGTTTCCCACAGTATTCTCCTAGAGAAGCTGGAGGTTCATGGCCTAGACAGGTGTACTCTTTGCTGGGTAAAAAACTGGCTGGATGGCCAAGCCCAGAGAGTTGTGGTCAACTGAGTTAAATCCAGTTGGCGGCCAGTCACCAACGGTGTTCCCCTGGGCTCAGTTCTACGGCCAGTCTTGTTTAATATCTTTATCAATGATCTGGACAAGGATTGAGTGTACCCTCAGTAAGTTTGCAGATGGCACCAAATAGGGCAGGAAGGTCAATCTCCTTGAGGGTAGGAAGGCTCTGCAGAGAGACCTGGACAGGCTGGATCGATGGGCCGAGGCCAACTGTATGAGGTTCAACAAGGCCAAGTGCTGGGTTCTGCACTTTGGTCACAACAACCCCATGCAGCGCTACAGGCTTGGAGAAGAGTGGCTGGAAAGCTGCCTGGTGGAAAAGGACCTGCGGGTACTGGTTGACAGCCAGCTGAATATGAGCCAGCAGTGTGCCCAGGTGGCCAAGAAGGCCAACGGCATCCTGGCTTGTATCAGGACTAGGTCTCTTCTCCCTGGTAACGGACAATAGGATGAGGAAAAATGGTCTGAAGTTGCACCAGGGCAGGTTTAGGCTAGACATTAGGAAAAACTTCTTCAACAAAAGGGTCATCAGGAATGGGCTGCCCAGGGAGGCGGTCGAGTCCCCATCCCTGGAGGTATTTAAAAGATGGGTAGATGAGGGACATGGTTTAACGGTGGGATGGCAGGGTTAGGTTAATGATTGGACTTGATGACCTTAAAGGTCTTTTCCAGCTGAAACGATTCTATGATTCTATAAGCAAGATGTATAACAGTTCATTATTTAGATTGCCTGTTGTTTCCTATTGAAAGGCCTTGATTCAATTCCTTATTTCCTTATTGAGTTTTAATATCCAGAAATAAATTTTTAAAATATTCACTCAGTCTACATTCATAAGTGTGAAATGTTAAAAATATCTTTACACAATATTAGTATAATTAGAAAAATCTGTACCCTAATATCAGAAGAAAATATCAATAAAAAAGGTTTCTGAAAGAACAGTACATTTTAGAAACAGCATAAAAGTTGAAGGAATAATTTCATTCACACAATAGATTTAGAAAAATTTGCAAAGTAGACTAAAAATAGATTAAGGGCATAATCTCACAGGCAAGTACTACTGAAAGGTTCCATTTACTACAGTGTATCTAAAACTGAAAGTAACAGAATTCATTCAACAATCTTAGAAGACATAAAACACCTAACATCTAGTTCTTATTGTAATGAGTAAAAACAAGATGAAATTTTTAAAAACTATCCTGATATCTATCTTAGCATTACAGTAAACAAATAGTAATGCATCCAAATTAAAAACAAAAGCTTTTTCTTCACTTTGCCATCATGATTAAACGGCTATGAAAAGAATAGCAAGCAGGTATGCCAACCTGTTAGCTGGATTTGAAAGACTACAAGTTTATGATTACAAGCTCTTTTTCAGCCCCTTGGCATAACGAAACATTGAAACATTTCATTTTAAGGTTCTTCTCAATACGATTGACTATCTATGAAACATATGACACAAAAGAAGTGTGTCATTCTGCACACATAGGAAACCATATAATGAAAATAAACAAGACCAAATAAAAGATCTATTTTTAAACTAAAAGTTACATATAGAAGAAGGAAACAAAATCCACAATCCAAAGGATTCTTTAGCTGGACAATTCCCTCTCTCCTGCAATAATCTCAGATAAGTACTTTTAAGATCACTTCAATAACACTTAGATGGGATAGTTTGGGTAATACTGCCTGTCTCTGAGCACCTGACCTTCCGCCCGAAGCTACCTGCCTCCTTAGGAGGGCAGCAGAGATGAATGCATGCCAGCTCTACAACTACTGTAGTTCAGTCTAACATATTATCACCAAGCCAACTTTTACTGTCTTAACTGAAATATCAGACTCTGAATTTCAAAGAATCTAAACAGCTGAAGCTTATGTAGCACAGTTTCCTGCTACAAGAGGGAAATAACTCTCAGTATGCATTAGGTTTCTTAAATTCTCTTATCCTGTTATCTAACTAGTACTACTGGTAAAACAAAATTAACATTGTTTCTATTTAGCTGCAAGTTGCTGAACGGCATTTATTTATACAATGATTAAGTTATCAAAATTGCCTTTACTAGGGTAATATTCCTCAACACATAAAAAAAGAAATAAAATGTTTTACTCTAGGAAATGAGACTTGTAAGTAATGGCAAGCCAACCTAAAATATCCCTTCATATCACAAATGGATGCATGTAACAACTCTTGGTTTAGTTTAATAATTACAAATTATCTCCCTGAGTACAGTACCTCATCTCCAGAGGTATTTTTCATATGCAAATTGGTTTCACTACTCAGGCACTTCAAAACTGTCTTTTCTTCTCTACAGCAAATGGCAGTAAACAACCCCGAATGGAAGAAAGATGCAAAATTTTCTAACCTTCAAGAGATGGAAATGCATTCCAATATTTTCTGAAGTTCACCATGCTAGGTGATATTTCAGGTTTTCATCATAATTTTTATGTAGACTTTTTTTTTCCCCCAAAAAAAAAAGCTTTAATGGTAAGTTTCCAAATTAACGGTTTACCTATACTGCTCTGAATAAAGGCAGGGTGTGGAGGAGAAGGTGGAAGAGGAGAAAAGGAGAAGAATAAATCTATGAGGTGATAATTTCTAACGTACTCCTTTTGGTGCAGAGAAATATAAAATTAGTTGCTTGGATGTACACAGCAACAGCTTAAGACATTACTTTCCTGCACCTATTTAGCTTCCCTTTGCTAACATCAACGCTCCACAATGGCTGGCAGAGGGGATGGGGTTTTTTGCCCTCCTTTCCCGTAGATTTCCTTCTGTATTTGATACACCTGCAGTTTCCCTTCTTTTTGCCCTTCATACCCCTGGCCAGATTGAACTCCAGTTAGGCTCCAGTCTTCCTGACCCCACCCTTGCATGTTTGGACAGTGTCTCCATTCCTCCTGGGTCATCTGCTCCTGCTACCAGTTCTTGCATAAATACTAAAATACAAAGGAGTTATCAGGAGCTCCTTGTTAACCCATACCACATTTCCTGCACGTCAAGATTGACCAGTCTTGAACTCAGAGGAGATAATCCTCTGGGCGATGCCCAAACATGGACTGGTGCAGCTGCAGAAAGACTCAACATGCTCCTTGTTCTGCTCACTATGCTTGAGGGCAGCAGCCTCTGGCAGAAGTACATTGTCGACCGTTGCATGCAGTAGCCTCTGAGTGCCACAGTAAGCTTGGCCAGACCTCATCTGTCAGAGGAATCTGAAACCCCAGCTGGACATAACAGCAAATTTATGTTATTTTGCACTGAAATGGACTAGCATGTAGTTTGCTACAATTATACAAAACAACAGTAATGAAAGCAGTTGGGGAGTCTTAAGGCTCTACAGCTATTTTGCAAAAACACCTTATGATAACAAATGAATTACATTAGAATTTACTTAACCTAAAACAATATTTAAACTAAGCCAGACAGCAATGTGTAAAAAGAACAAATGCACATGTTGAAAACACAAAAGTGGAACCGTATAGAAATATTTCATGTCACGTTACTGAAAAAAAATTTTAGTACAGTGGAAAGAAAAGCCTAAAAAGTGCCCAAGATGGAAATACTAAGGTGCCCCACCAACACAAAGTGCAATTTTTTTTTTAATTTTTTTTTAATGAGTGCTTTTCATCTGTTTGAGCTACTGTTGATTTGTGTCTTAGACGTCCCAGCATGTTTGTAAATAGAGGAGTAATTTGGACTCAACAGAAAATTAATACAGCTTTTGAGAACCAGAAGTTGTATTATACTACAAAAACAGACAGAACAGAAATCCCAGCAAGGCTGATCAAATGACTGCTCACTCTGAAAACATGTACAAACAACTCCATCTTGAATTATCAAAATTTAAGTACCTTAACAAGAGAGCTGCTGCAATAAAATCACAATTTCATTCCCAGCATAATGGTAATAATAATTTACAGTCAACAGCCATTACAAGCAATATTAACTAATGCACATAAAGTAAAACATTCTGCTTCTTATGAGGAAACTAAAGAGAATTTGTACAAATTTGCACTGATAGGATGGTAACTGCCCGGTACCATCTCCCCTGCAGGGGAGGCTGCATATGCTAAAAGATAGTACTGAATACACAAAAGCTTTGGTTATAATTTTTGGTGACTAGTGGTGGACTAGCCAAATTCAGGTTGGATATTAAAGATCATTAAGCTTTTAAATTAACTACTTAAGTGACAAATGAATAAAAATAAACATAATTGAGAAAGATGAACACCATGCCAAATATTAACAAAGATATGTTGAATCTCATTTTGAACAGTCATTTCAAAGGTAATATTCTAGAGACAAGCATTCATTATTAGATCTTTAAAATATCATCAACAAGTTTTATATATTTCACCAATTCCAGAATTCTTAATGCACTTAAAAAACAATTTTAGTTTGGTTGATCTATTGTTAAGATAATAGTGGTTTTTAAAATAATTGGGGGGGGGAGGTTGTTACCTACTATATTACTACAGAGAACATTTTTAACTTGTAGCATATTATCAGCATAAAAAATAGATGCAATATCACAAACTTGCCATTTTCTTTTTCAATGAAATAGAAATGAAGCCATAAAGGTTAACTTCACAGGAAAGTATTAGCCGACTGCATTAAAGCACAAAGATAGGAGACAGTTATTTATGGAACACTGTTCACCATTATCCCTTTCAAATTCTACAAGAAGGCTAAATATTGATGCATTCCCAAGTCACCTTTTCCCCCCTTTAGTGTTAACAAGTAGGAGAATGTTTTTGATGCTTCCAATTTGTCAAGATCAGGTGAACTGAATGGTTTTACAGAGTACACTATTCCAACTCCTTCAGGGGCTATAAAACCACATTAAACTCAGCTTGTTATTAATAATTCATGGCAACTTCCTTAGTTCACTACAGGGGCATCACTCTTAGGGCATCATTCTTATTGAAACAACTTAACAGGCAAAGTCAGATAAACACTGTTACCATCAAAATGAGAAGAAGCCTACCATGAACCCAGGGACACCGAAAGCCTTAAAGAATTTAAATTCTTACAATTTTCAGGCTAAATCCAGCATTCTACATCCCTTTCTAAGAGCTGGTATTAATTTAATAGATCAGTAAAAACAACAAAATCCCTTCTATCTACTGAAATTTGGCTTATCTGCAGATTTGAACTGTCAAATTTCCACACAGTTAGATACACTGGAAAGGAATTCATGCTGTCATTATTCTGAACAGACCCCTTTAACAAGAATATTTTACTTCAGTTAAGGATTAAACAAAGTATATCCCATTAAAAATATCTATGATACAAAAATATTATGATTTGGAATTGGAATACTTCACTATAGTAAAAAATACCTACTACTAAAGCAGTTACAATAGACACCAATCACTATACATAAATAATGAACAGAAGACTTCATTCCTCATGGTCACGGAATAGATGGCTTATGCAGAATTATGTCGTGTATTACTAACATATTTGATTACAGTGCAGATAACACTAACTAGATGGACAGATTCAGAAAAAAATGGCATTCAGTATAAGCACATTAAGGTAGGGATTAGACACCCAAACTACATTTTTGTCATTTACTCGATGGAGCAAAATTAGCTTTGATGCACCAGTAAAACACTATGGAAAACATAGATTTATACTTACAGAGTTAGTTAATTATGGTGTAGAAGGAAAGCAAGTCCACTTCAAAAGCTTAGTCTGCTCTCTGAGTAAAATAATGACCTATGCACAAAAAACTTTTAGTCATATGAAAATTAGAAATCCCTCTTTGATTCTTTTAAGCAACAAGAGAAAACACTGTTAATGTTTTGACTGCCTTTTCCCCCTACAAACATTTTTTTTAATCTGCTACCACACTAACGCTGGATTAAATTTGTATGAGTGACACCGTTACTTCATACAGGCTTTATGCCATCTTTTACACAGGTGTTAAGAAGGAAACGAGGACAGATGTCCTTGGACCCAGATGGCTAGGACAAAACCTAATCTAAAGCATGAAAAGAACTGTCTATGTATGCTCAGCTTTATGACAATCCACACCTATGTGTGCTCACATTTATAGGGGAGGGATGAAGATGATTTAATACAAAAGCTTGTCATTGAAATTTGATTTTTTTTTGTTGTTGTTCTTTTGGTACAAAGCTTATCTCCTGGGCTAATTTAATACAAAAGCTTGTCATTGAGATTTGATTTTGTTCTTTTGGTACAAAGCTTATCTCCTGGGCTTTGAAAGCAAACATTTAGAATAGTTGATACTCTCCTACCTTGCCCACACCTGTAGATAGGAATGAAGAGGGGAAAAAAAAAAAAAAAAAAAAAAAAGTTCTGCTTGAAGGACTGAGAAGGAGATAAATCAGTACCACTTGTCATTTCTCAAGAGTGTTGTAGTCACACACATTTGGACGACTTAGTTCTCTAAGGAAGGGTAAAAAAACAAGAAAAGCCTTAATTTAAAGAAAAAAGGAGAAGTAGCTACTGCTAACTAATTACTTAAAATACTGAATTTCAGCAGTACATATTGCTGAAATACTTATTGAGAAATTTTTACCTAGGGCAGTTCGAGAAACAGACTAAAATCCCAAGTACTTGTCATCAGTACTGCAGTTGTTGGAGAAAACAAGGAGGGTCAGGCTTTTGGGTACTGATTCTGTACCATCAACACAGTACCTATTCCCTGGTGTTTCTCATTCACTCCCTGTTCAGTAATGTATTAGCCCAGGAAGACTGTTTTTCCTGACATAAATGCCAAGGACAGAATTTCATTACTGCCTTACAGTCAAAACAGTTGACAAGCCTTCTCAAAGAGTCACTTATTTCTCCTAAAATAGTTGGCGTCTGAATCCAGCTGGCACAAAAGTGACCCAAACTTTCCTTCTGAAGAAATCTGCATTGTCTTACTTGACTGTGCCTCGACTGTTGAGTTAATAAAGTCTAGTTCTCTAGTAATGATACGCAGCAAGTAGACATGCACAACAGTTTCATGTAGATAAACAATCAAAGAAAACAAACACTTCTTGATTTTGTACCTTTACCCCCCCTGTTTGCACAAATGGCAAAGTAAATCAAAATTCTCCCTGGGCACACAGCCCTTTGTCCTCAAAGGCCTGCCTAATCATATTCATGTCTAGAAATGAAATAAGATTTCAAAAGCTGCATTCACATGAAATCAACGATCTGATTTTTTTTGTGTGTGGCAATTGCATCCTAAATTAGTTTACAGCTGGCTGTCTGCTTTCTCTTAGTTCAGGAAACTGATTATATGAACAGTTCTAAAATAACACATTTGAAATAAAACAGGAATTGACACTGAATACTCATTCCACATAGTGGTATGCAAGGATGTCTTAGCTCCTTGCCAGAATTACATCAATAGTTCCTCTGTCACCCATGGAGACTGCTTATTTTTTTTCAATTTTACTTAAATTAAAGAGAAATGCTGATTTCTTAATATTGAAAAATCAGGAATGGAAAACTTATGTTGGAATTAATGTCCCCATCAGATGAAAGTAGGGAAATGCCAGGCGTTCAGAAGTGGACAAGAAACATTTTAAGTCTGTCACCGAATAGAAGTTATATCACAAATAAGAGTTATTTACCAGTATCTGAGTATTATTTGGCATTTTGAATGTAAAATTCTACGTAAGTGTGAAGAAGAAAATCGAATCCTTAATGTGATATGATTTTACGAAGCTAGTGTCACAAAACAGCCTCCTCACTTAAACACAAGTTACATGTCCTCTGGCCAGGATACTACCTGGCTAAGAACCCAAAATCTCTGCAAAAGGGTATGTGAACATACAGCAGGTATTCACTGATTTGATATAATGTTAGGTAAGCTGTATGGTGTTAAACAAAATTTTATAGTATCTGATGCTTACATTTTAAATATGCAATCATTTTTTATCTTCGTATTAATAACAAAAAATAATAAATTTAAATCCAGACATGAATTCAGAGGTGCAGTTTCATAACACCTAAGCAGAGCTGCCTGCACACCACAGTAAAATCAAATTAAGTATATATAACTCTCTGGTACAAATGGGAGAATAAAGTTACAGACTGAAGCAGTTTGCTGAATTCAGGCAGCACAGGTAAACTTTCAGAGCAGTGCTGGGGTCAGCTGTGTGACGCCCATTGATTTCAGTACAGGTTGCTCAAGTCCTGTATTTATCCACAGAACAAGTAAGGTAACAGAAATGGCTCCCGAAGTGTCTCCCCTAAGCTTCATATGTTTAATGAGATTGATGTGGCCAAATATGTTTTAAAAATGTGAGCTTTAATGTTATTTCAGAGCAGCACTCGGTACTTTTATAATGCCGTAATGCATTTTCATTTTACCTGTATTGAAAAAAAGAGAATGGAGAACAGCAGGAAAGAAGCTATTCTAAGAAAGGAAGGCATAAAACATAAACATAATGCAACAAAGAAGCAAATGAAGAAACTCTTCTTTTCCTTTATTAGAAATATGGGAAACAGATTGTGCTCATCTTGCTTAGGGCCAAGAGCTTCCTTGTATGGAATTCATCCAGGCTCTGCCACACAGCTCACTAAGGAGTTTTGCTGTGTTAAAGAGTAAACCAGATGGGATATTTGCTTCCAACAAGATAACTCTAATGGAAATTGTTAAAAGTACTGTAAAAGAAACTTTTCAGCTTCATCTGCTATTTTATTGCATACAATGAGGGCAAGCAAAATGAAAACATGACTTTGGAGAAAAAAAAAAAAAAAAACAAACCCAGAAAATTTAAAGATTCAAAACATTAATCATTAACCAATTTTAGAATTTATCTGCATCAGACCTCCATCTGCTTACATAAAGCACACACCAGGCTAAAGCTAAATCTCGTACAGTAGCAAAGTTAGTATCAATAAAATACCTCAAAATTATGTAAAGTGAGCAAGTCAAAATACTCAAAGGTCAGCCTGTAGCTTCATACAGCTTAAAGAAAAAATATGTAGCATGTCAACAGACTGCTATACCCAGGACCTGGTAAGACTGTAACAAGACAGCCTTTTTGTTCAAAATCATTAAGACAACGTCTCAAGTTCTTGAAAGAACCTATATTTTCCAGATGAGCTGCAAAAAATAGAAAAGAAAGGAGATTAAGTACAGTTCCTGTTCTTAACATCTGCTTGTAAATCTGACTAAGAATTTTTTAAGTTTCCTACCCTAACTGTGCTAGAGCAAAATGAAAGGTTTGTTCCCCCTTTTTATTTTATTTTTAAATCAATATCTTAAGACTGTAGACCCTGAAAACTGCTCCTGGCAATAAACAGCTTTTTCAACATAGGCTACAACCATTTGATCACAACAACAAACAACATTCTTATAGGAAGAAAAAAGGTAATAAAGGCAATATGTTGTAAATAAAGCAGCTTAGATACATATTGAACCTATTACTTCTGAGAAAGGGGGTCAATTATACAGAGATAAGCTTGTGCTTCAGTTATCCCCATCCAGTTTGCCAAGCAGAGGTACCTACAACTAAATATTTACCATTAAAATGGGATATACATTTTTTTTTATTTTTTTTTTAACCTTGCGCGCTCAGACTAAAAACTGCTCTAAGCTCCCTTTTCTTTTTCAGGAACTGGTCTATACCAGACTTGGGCATTCTAAACAGTCTTTGACTCTGTCCTGCCATGTTTCTTCAATCAGCCAGAGAGCAGACTGGAATGAAATTGATATGATTGGATAAAGGAAAATCAAATTTTTTCAACATTTAGTTTCAGTAATCTGATTATGAAGCTTTTAGTAATAGTGTAATTACTTTGAAGTTCTGAACATATGTTTCCACTGAGAGTATTCCACAGAGGACACTGTATCAGAAAAGGGAAGAAATGCAAACATAAATGTACCAAAAAGATTTCAGCTCATCAAAAAAAATTAAAATTGAAAGGAGAACCATATGCCAGAGATGTAATATGATGTCCAATATGAAACACTTTCATTTCTATCATCCACAATCCCTTTATTTAACACCAATAAAGAAAACAGAAAATACTTTTTCCACAACCTCAAAGCACATTACCAGAAAGTACAGAATTGGCATATTTAAAAAAGCAAAAAACACAGAAAACAACTAAGACAGAAAGCAGCTGAACACTGTTCCTTGTATTTTGAAGGGAAAATTTAAATGAGTGCTAATGCTTCCACTGATGCAAAGGGTGTCTTAGAGAAATAGCTCACACAGTAGTCTTCAAAAGCCCAGATATTTCAGTTTATTGTGATTCATACTCTTCTGAAGTTAACTAAATATCCTTAGCTCTATACACTGAAAGTTATTAAATCTGATATATTAGATGTGACACAAGACAGCTCTATTGGCTAAATTTACTAGAAAAAAATGAAGCAATGAACTAAGAGGGGAAATTCACCAGTGAGCAAAACATTTAGAAATGCTAAACAAAAGAGAAAACAGCAGCACAAAGAACAGGAAAATATTGGAAAAACAAAGAAAAGGAACTAGTGGAACTATGTTTCAAGGCGAGGTTGGACGGGGCTCTGAGCAACCTGATCTAGTTAGCGGTGTCCCTGCTCCTGCAGGGGGGTTGGACTAGATGACCTCTAGGGGTCCCTTCCAACCCAAAACATTCTATGATTCTATGTTATCATGCAGAAAAGCTTTACACTTTTAACAAAACAACACTCACATTGGTCATCACTGTTGTGATGACCAAAACCAAGAGCATCTTGTTTCTGCAAAGAAGTTTGCCTATTTTATTTGTGTTTTTTATATCTTACAAACAACTTACAAACATAACTTCAGTGCTCATCTATGTCATCATAAGCAAGCTTAGTATGTAAGCCTACTGCTTTATATAGTACACCAAAAAAATTTCAGACATTTGTAATGACATGAATGTTTTCACAGATAAACTAAAGCAAGCGAGGATGTCTGACTCTTGTTATAACAAATGTGTTGTTCATACCACCTTCACAAATAACAGCACAACCACAACTTTTGATGGCAACTGCTCTCTAAAAAGCTGTGCTTTCATTTCCTACACATTAATATATTATAACCTTGCTGTCCTTTAAGCTGCCATGGAATGACAAGCTCTTTCCTCAATTAGTAGCTTCATCCATCTTTACCAGATTCTGAAGCTCTTGAACAATAAATCAAAAGAACTTCTAAATGCTTTGCTTTCACATACTCACATCAAGATTGCCTACGCTCTCAGTAGAAGGGTTTAGGCTTAGAGCTTGGAGGCAAAGACAAACTATGACCTCAAATCATAAGAGAATGTCAAAAGAATTTCCAAAAGCATGGAATACAACAAAGTAAGTACAAATATTTTTGTTGTTTTCTTACAAAAAGATCTATGCTATAGGGACAAACAATACACAACAAAAGAACTTTTGAGATATGCAGTAAATAAACACACAATTCCATTGGTCAGATTTCCAAAATCAGGGTTAAAAAGGGAAGACATTAATGGCAAGGCACTCCTTGAGAACGTTCATTTGATAACCAGCTTCCTTTCATTATTTCAACTTAGCTTAAACCAGCTAAGTATATAAAATCATCAGTCTTCCATAACAATCATAACTCAAATAAAGCTGAGAGGAGCGGGTTAAAAACTGTATGCAGGATCCAGGTAATTTATTTTGGAGATGTTTAATGGGCAATGGCCCATCATTCTTTTTTTGATATATGTGTGCCATCATCATTGTTTTCCCCCTTCTGCAGACAAATGGTGAAGGAAATAATGGTGTATAATATCACAATTTCAGAGGTCATCAGAGGGGGTGAAAGGTTTAAAACAGTTTTAGTGTCAGAGTTTAAAAATTTTCCTCCATTGAGATTCTTGGCATGAATAGAGGTATTAACTTCTGCAGACAACCTCAAATGGTTCAAAAATCCAAGAGAGTGCTTTTGCTGTAAAAATTTACTCTAACTGTTTAGAGATAACAAAGCAGGAAAACAGTTAAAGTGGTTAATTTCTCTGAAGCATATAATCTATAATGTCACTTCTTTTGGAAGGCATTGAGATATATTTAGAAGGAATTGCTGAAGATTTTGTGGCTCACCCATGATAGGCATGTAGCCACTGTAAAAATGACATCACTGAAGTGTCCTACATAAAGCTACCATGTACTTAATGCATCATAATTGTGACAAGTTATTTACTGAAGTCTTTTGGTTGAATTCATGAGAATTCATTAATCAGACTGCCTTCTTCAGAAGAGATGCATATTTACCAGCACAAATTCCAGCTACCACTGTACAAATTTCTCAAGGGCATGAAATAAATGCCAGTCTCATGATTAAATGTTCATTAATTTCTACCCTTAAGATCACTGAACTCAAATTTAGTATTTGACTAATGGCTGGAGTACTTAAATGATTCCTCTTGTCTCCTGTCACTTTAACAGAGATTTTGTAATAGTGTGGAAAATCTCTCAGTTATTTTCACATGCCTCAATGAACAATTTTGGTGCTACAATTTTTCCTAGGTCAAACATGAACAATACTAACGCAGACATGAACATGTGTATTGAGAAAAGTGATGCAATGTTAAGAGTTACTGCTTAAAAGCTGGTTTAGTATAATCAGGCAGATTTCAGTCTACCTCAAAAAGTGCACAGCAATGAACTAATTCTTTCTCCATCTTGTTCAGCCACAGGAATAAAACAGACAAGGGGGTACTGATGGACTTTTCTACATCAGATAAACATGATGGATTTTTATCCTTATTTTGTAAGGTGATCCATCTTTCCACTCCTTTTGCACTGATCAAAATACAAAGGGACTGGGAGAGGCCTAAGGTACATTTGGAAATAGGAAAATTGTTAAAATATAGGTTTTAAAGAACATAAATTACCATATGAAAATGTAGTTACTTAATGATTATGAAGTCCTCATAAAACTCGAACATTTGCAAGATGCCACAGGCTGTAGTTCAGAAATTATGTATTGTGAAATAATTGACAATTATATAATTCAAGCTTGCCTGCTAATTATCTCCAACCTTTGTAGTGGCATTGCGTGAATTCTGTGTATACAGCCGCACATTTCTAACATTTCCATTTTTCCTTCTTTTAATGGAAAACTTCATACATCACTGGCTACAGTGTTAGAAGTTGATTTTCAGTCCAACAATACTTGGGTACAGAGCATCACACACACACAAAAAAACCCCATTAAATAATAAAATTGGTTGAAAAGAAAGAATTGTATCTCTTTTACATAAATCTGTTGGGGTAAAGTAACAAAGTTTCCACTAATGGTTTTACTCTCCCTTGGGCATCTACTAAATACAGGAACTTGAAAAACCTGCGCCATTCTCAGAATTGTTTGTTTCTCTGGCCTGACCACTTAAGCAACTGACAGATACATGGTACAGTGTATGCCAGTCCAATTCATTTATTTCAGTAAAAGAGGCTGTATGTGTTTCCAATCAAGAAAGCTACTCCACTTCTTGAGGCAATGTTATCAAAACAGAATCCAATAATATCTTTGTCTTTCAATCTATCTACAAATGACATATACATTACTTTGGCAGGGACTCCTTAAGCAGTAACATTTGCTGTTATGCATTCCAAAATTTTTTGTAAATTTCCATAATTTTGTTTTCCTAATTGTTTCTGTGAACAAGTGGAATTTGGAATCCTTAATTTTATTCTCATCTCATAGATAGGCTGGACCAAATGTTTTGGCAACAGATATTGTATTTACACATTACGTATGCAAGAATTTATCTTTCCTGCTACAAAAGTTGTTTTCAGTTTATCTTGCTTTCTCACTCAGGAAAGTAAGATAGGAATTTAAATATAGTCTTCTCCTTTATAATGCCTTTTGTCCAAAGAACTGTGAAATCCTTTGTCAGCTCTGGATACGTTCCCAACATCAGCCAGAGCTGAACACAGTCTGTAAATAGAAGGTGAGGATGCACAAGAAGGACGAAACAGACCAAGAAGCACCCTGCTAAAATTATTTAGTCCCATTTTTGCTATCTATCTCCTACATTTTCCACTTATCTTCAGCTGACTAGTATTCACTGGGCCCTTCTCTGAGGATGATATCCAGCAAAAATGGACAGATTTTTTGCTGCAATACGAAGTTGAGTTACTTTCAACAGTCAAATTAGTAATATGGTCAGTGAGAGGAATGAGGCAGGATGCACAGATGGTAGCAGAGAATGGGAGGGAGGAGCAAGGGAAAAAGAAACGGTAGCAAAACCTTTTCATGGCTGATGCAGCTAGATCAGAAGTCACTTATACAACAAGAATTGAGCACAAAACAAAGTCAGATCTTAAATTAATGTACATACATATACATTCACTCACCATTCTATTTACAGATATACCACTCAGTAGCCAGAAAATACAGAAAAGGATGGGGATTTTAGCAGTGGGAAATAATTTTAGGAAACGGACAGATCGATATTCTATCTGTAGGGCTGTATCTGAAAGAATCAGAAAACTGCATCAGAACATCTTTAGCCACTGTTTAATTAGTCTCTAATGTGTCTTGATATTACAATACTGTTATTTTGTGGCCATTTAAAAACAAACATCTAACAAACAAAGCAACAGAACCAAAAACCAAACAATACTTTCCTCCCCCTTTCTACTTTTCTTTTGAAAAGAAATCAAAGCAAAAAGTCTTCTCATCCCTCTTCAAGGAAACAAAGAAATTCAGAATGCTCAGGTAAATCTAACAGAACCAGATGTCTTTTGAAGATAACTTATTTCATATGATAATAACTTTGTAAATCCTTGCTGATTAAGTCATAACAAAGCATTTTGTAGGAAAATAATCAATAAAATATAAATCCAGTAAAATACACAATATTTCATGATGCAGTTCTGTACATACAGTACAATACAGTTACCCTAGCAGAAGAAAAAAAAGGCTCAAAACAACCCCAGCAAAACAGGTCATGCATATGAAGTGTGAGTAGTCTTTGATATGTTGAGATTTAGGTTTTGTTTAATCACATTAACCACCAGAAAGATTATTCCACATGTTCATGAAGTAAGCGTAATATGATCTACAACTCAAACTATTACTCCAGTGAAAAGTATGCATTGTAGTGGAACTATCCACAGCCTTACATAAACCGAAACAGAACACCAAGATGACAACAACAAAAGAAAGAAAAATCACAGCATGAGATCATCAAAACATCTAAGTAGACAATTCCCAAAATACTTGCCCTTTGGTTGCTAAGCTGGCACCATTATTTTCTAGTCTGAACTCATTCAGGGCAATTCTGAAAAAGTTTATTCTCATTTTGCTTCGCCAAGCTTATTTTCATAACAATGAGAAATAGAAATATTTATGCAGAAAGTAAAGATTAATCAACATACTAAAAAAGAGTGCAACACAGAGGAGTGATCGGTCATCCAGATAGCTAAAACTTTCACCCAGGCTCCCATTCTCCCTTAACTTGATTACTGCTGTATGAGTCATATTTCACTGTCAAAACCCTTCGCAACCTGTCTCTACTACCACCTTCATCTCTCATTCACTACAAAAATGCTGACCTGCCAATGTTAACTATCTAGAGCCCATCTTCTACATTTTTAAAACAGTTTGGAGCCTTCTCTCATGTTTTTTATTCTTTGAGAGGTATTTCCTAAAAAATTCCACAAAGCTGCCCCAATACAATCCTTCAAATGCAGTTTTAATTTCTCTAATTTGTTTGTTTGTTTGTTTTTCCTGTAACACTATTGCCAATGCTGTTGACTAAGAAATAAAAAAGCTCAGCCAATCCAATTGTGGGTTGACACTTCAATTGCACTGGTTCTCAGCTGATCAAATAATAAGCAGATAAGGGTATTACATGAAAAAAAAATAAAATAAAAACCACAAAAACCCCCACCTTCCCATGCCTCTAAGTAAGTGGGGATTTTGACAACCCAAGTCACTTAACTAGCTCACTCTGGAGTCAAAGGAATATCAATGTCAGCTCAAGGAACACATGGTTGGGTAGTAAGGGGAAAGGGAGGGCACCAAAATGTTCTCCTTTAGGTGGCAGTGAGCTGCACTACACAACACCACCATTTGTATGCGACTCGGCAACTTAAATGGTCAAACAATAAAGGAGCATTAAGGGATGCCCCTTTAGGTAACACCCACAAAACTTTCATGTCGCCCACCATACTGTGAAGCAACTCAGGGAATTGACCCAGATTAAAAAGAAACTATTTCTCTGGATTATTTTTTGACTTCACACTGTGCCTGAAAAGATGGTTGCTCTTTATTTTATCCTTTAAAGCAAATAAATAATAAATAACATCCAGAACTAAACCAAGCAGACCACAAGCCCTATTATTATTGCCTATATTTTTTCTTTCCAAAGTTACCTCTAATAATTTTCTGTAATTTCTAATTAGAAAAAAATACTGAAAATTAATCAATAAATACTAATTATTTAAGTCAACCAATAGGTACTTCGTAAATAAAATGTTCATTACAAAATATGCTATCAATTCCATTAGTTCCTGCCTTACAAGAGCAGCCACACTCTTTTTCTAAACACATATTTAAATATAACCCTCTCACCATTTCCTCGTGTCTTCATGACTATATCATTAGTTAAAATTGATTTCTACCTCCCCTTTTAGTGGTAGAAAACAACTGGCCGTAAAATTATCATCAATAACCATTCTAAAATAACAGAAGTTGTATGTAAGTTAGCTGCAAACTCATTGCAGAATACAGTTCATAAATACTTCAGGCCCTTTTCTGTATTCTTTATGTGTCCTCACAAAAGCTCTCCAAGATTTCAACAGAGCACTATCAGCAGCTCCTCGTGAAGCAGCAGAACCATGGCACTAGCAATAACAGACAAGCACAGTGCAATGCATCCACATGGACACTGTACTGAGTTTATCAGACCTTACAGAATTCAGCCACTTTAAAGAAAAAAAAAAAAAAAGACTAAAATTGTCTAACAGTCATACAGATAAGCCTGTATTTAAAACAAAAATTAAAAAAAAAAAATGAAGACCTAACTGTGAGATCTTCAGTACAAACATTTTTTTCTGCACTGATCAAGGTAGAAAAATGCAATCTAGTATTTTAGCAATGTCACCTATATCAAAAACGCTAAGAAAATGTCATCTTTCAAATCCTGAAATATATTAAAACAAAAAAAAAGTTTTAAGAATCTGTGAAACAAATTTGTGAAAACCTCTGGACAAATGGCTGAGCAAATTACTGTTTTTTTTCCAAGAGAACATAATTTCCAACTTTTTGCCAAATCTAAATGTCAAATTTAAAGCATCGTATCAATATCACAAGTACCAGTCTTAACCTTCCACTCATGATCCAACATAGATCTTTCACCCTACTGTAAAGCTAGTGCTGTTTAAAGCTTGTGCTCTCTACGCACAACTCCAGCAGGTTTCAGCTGCTATCTGAAAATCTAAGCACACTCTGCCTGTGGCTACTCTATGTATGTTAAGTCAAAAATAAAGATACAGTTAAGCTGTTTGAGAGCTTACCTTTTTGGACTATACTGACATGCATGTATGTTAAAACAACTGAAACATAAGGCAAAAGTGTGCAAATATTCACACCTTATCAATTCTGGCACAGGCAAGTTATAGCCACTATTAGGACAGAACTTACAATAAGTAATCAAATATTATTTTCTGCCAAAACCTCAGGTTTGGTTAAGATTTTACCCAAGATTTTTGCTTGGTTCTTGACCATGTGACAGAGTAAGCTCTAGGCATCAGCACAGTTAGTGTTGTTTAGGGCACCTCACTGCTGGAGGCAGCAAAACAGCTCTCGTAAGGTTGATCTCAATCACCACTTGCTTTCTGTCCAAGCAACAGATTGGGGGGAAAAAGCCACCACAAGGAATCACCAGCAGACCCTACTCACACAGCCACAAACCCTGAAAATGTGCTCTCAAGGCACTTAACCAGTGCAGCAGGCTTAACCAGAGAGAGACTGAGAGAGCAGGTGGTGGCAACTCCAGTTCATCAGGCATCTAGGCTGATCCCTTTTCTCTCCACTGTACACAATTTACTGTTAAACTCATGCTTCCTAAATTTCACTACCTACACTGCTGAAAAGCTTTGAACTAGCTGCAACAGATAGACATTTCCACTGTGCTTCCACTGAAGCACAACAAAGCCACTAAGAAAATGTGAATGAAATAAAAAATCTGGGGGATAGAAAGCAAAGTGCCAAAAAAAAAAAAAAAGGCACAAATCTGGAAATACAACATGAAGCCTCATAAGCTTAAGGTTGTTCTGTTCTGTTGTTCACAGAAATGCTTTCATCCACAGTAAACTCCTCTGAGGACCAGCCGATAGAAGACAATGAAGTATGCCACAAGTCCTTCAAGCAGTGGATATCTGGCTCGTTTAACTTGCATCACTGTTACAAATATGGAAAGCATCATGAATTTGGCTCCCCAATGGTCAGTGATTTATGCAAGGATTCCTATCTTGCATCAGTCAGAATATACACATATAGCATTCTCTAGTGAAAATAAAAACCACTACATTAAACATTCCTGCATTTATATAATTATTTTTCATTATTAAAATAAAATTAAATACATTTCTATAGAGAAGTTTCCTAAAGTCCTTAACTGAATTGCCCATCATCAAGGACAAACAAATTGTAACTTTTAAAAAAGTGATATACACATAAGCAAAAGAACTGCTGAGGAATTATTCCGGCAACTTCACTTCAAAGTGAAGCACATTAGAGAACAATCCTCTGAAATCATTTATAAAAGCAAGGGCCACCTTTACCATTTACCTTGATAAATACTTTTAAAGATATACCCAAGAATTAAAATTCCAGAAGGTCTCATGAACTCAGTGCAATACCATGCATGTGGCAGCTGCCATGGGCTTTCCAGATAAATTTGTCTGTGGCATTTCTACACAAATGGACTGTTACAAAATTAACTTGCTGTTATGATACTCTAAATGCAGATGTCACACAGATGAAAATAAATAGTTACATATTTTGAAGGCCTCCCTCAAGGAATAACCTCTTACTGAAAATACTATTTATTTTCTTTCAGGTAATACGATAGCACTCAAATTAATTTATAAGCAAATCTTTCTCCACAAATCCCTGTTCAGTCAACAAAAACTAACAAGGTAGGAGAAAATAATAACAAGCAGGATGGGAAATCATATGAAGACTATTAAAAGCCAGTTATACAGGTCAATTGTCTAACCTCTTCTGGAATGATAGGTGCCATGGGGGGGCGGGTGGTGTGTGGAATCTTCCTCAGCAAAATATCTTAAAAAAAAATCCATGGGGGTTGGGGGAAAGTTCAAAGAAAAACCCTGAGCATGGTCAAACACTTAGAGGAATACGGAGTCACAAGGTTCACCTATTTAACTAGACAAAAAGTAAGAATAAAAAGAGAGAGAAAAGAAGAAATAATAAGAAAAAAACCCAGTAATACTAACACACTCCCTATTTCACAGCACAAGAAAAAAGGGATATAAAAAGAAGGTCAGTTAGGAAATTAAAAATCAACTAGAGGAATTAATCATCATGTATTGCACAATTATATTGTACAATTCTTTGCCACAACAACTCATGAGGACAGAAAGCATCTCCAGATATATGAAACTGTAAAACATTTTGGAAAATAAACCATATATTTTATTGGATAATTCTTTAAACACTCAGGTAAAAAAATTGGGCACAGATTACACAAATTATTTCATCCTTCCCCTCCTGCCCCCAGTTTTCCCATGGTATTCCTAGCTCATAAGTGATTAGAGGAGACTTTTCAGAAAGCAAGAAATTGGACTAGGTATCTACATCATATACTTCAAAGACAATTCTTCTACTTATGGGGGCGATGTCACTTTTTTTCCCTGTCACTAAAATAACAGGTTGCTGCTTTAATCATTTAAGGTTGCACCTCATGTAAAGCTGTGTTTATACGTTTGCAACTAATTGTGATGTATATTTCATAATCAAAATTCACAAACATTTCCGTCTGCCACAGTGAAAGTTAAATTGCGATTCCTCAGACATATAAATGTTATCTTCATGTGCAGTAAGCATTTAGATTTCAGCATGAGGCATCAACTCTGTAACCACATGAGCAGTCCCTTATGTACACTCAACTTACTTTTCTAAAGCATTCAAAAACAAACACACACTGCAGTTCCGTAAACACATGTATTTTATATATTATAGCAAGACATCAAATCAGCAAAGGAGATCACATTACAAGAAGAAAGACAGTGGAATACCTGACCCTCTGTGCTTTCCCTAAGCCAAGCCTTTAAATTAAAATATTCTCTGCTACATAAGAAAAAAAAAAAAAAGTCCAAATGACAAGAAAACCCAGTAAGGTCCCATAACTAGGAAGAGACCATTTGCATAAATATTTATACAGACTGAAAATACCACATAAATAACTGCTTTTAACTTTCTTTTTAGCTTCTGCAAAGCTGAAAGAGAAAGATTACCCAAATACTTGAGTTTATATACTGCTAAGAAAAAATTATGCCTAGCTGAAAGACCCACAGGATTCATGGACACTTTAGAGATGTTTAATTTAAAAACAATAAATATTTTGACAACAAACACATGGTTTTCAACTTGATCAGCAACTATGACAGCCACACTGAAGATGAAACAGCAAGCCTGAGGAAGGCAAGGAATTGTTAAAATACACAAGTGCATCTAGTACATGTTGTAGCTTTTTCCTTTAAATAATTCATAAAATTGATCAAGTGAAAGCCAGATGAAATGTGTTATGAGAGGCGAGGACTACAAAACAGATCCTGCAATTTGTGGGACTCCTCGGGTACGGATTCATCTTACAAATAACAAGAAAACACACTCCTGAAACCACCCATTCACGTGTCGTACCAGCATTAGATGGGTACCGAGAACGTGTATATATAATGGCAAGGCCAAAAAGGTTCACAAATCACACAGACCTTGCCCACAGTATGTAGAATCGATATACTGAGGGGAAATAAAAAATAATTTTCAAAGGACCTCAATCACAAGCTCTGGGCTGGCAGGTCACCCCCCGCCAGAGGGGTAAAGAAGGACAGCATTGACCCCCCAGCACTTTCACCCTCTGCACGGCCCCGCCAAGAGCACGAAGCGCTTTAAGCAGAGACGCAGTAACGAAGGCGAGGA
>NW_009260610.1:382556-400630 GCF_000687185.1 Egretta garzetta
AGGGGAGGCGCGGGAGGGGGGTGCACGTGGTGGGTGTCGCTGGTTGGGAAGGGGACAGAGGCAGACCCTACTGCCTTTTCCGACTTACTGGGCGCGGGGCGTTGACGCTTGTTTGCTTTTTCCAGTCTGTATTTTACTTCTTGTCCGTCGAGGACGCTGGCGGGGAGATGGTAGTGGAGAAAGCGGGGTCAAGCCCCTCAAAGCCCGTAGGTGACAGGTGCCCCCAGCAGCAGCAGGAGCCACTGGGGCACGTGAAGAAAAGCAAGCAGCAGGTCTCGGACGGATTCACTGTTAAAGCCATGATGAAAAACACCGTGGTATGTTTGCTGCTAGTATAGAGGTGATGTTAACTACTTCACTCTCACGTGTCCAGGAAGCATAGCGAGTTAGAGCTGGGATTAAAGCATGTCAGGAAGGTGTCTGCGTTGCTAAAACTTTATCTGGAGTTTGCTGGTTGCTGAAATTGCATTCAGGTTTTACAGAAGTATTATCATAAGGTAACTGTCGGTGCCTGTGGAAATTGTGATGCTTTGCCTTAAAGCTTATTGCTTCGGTGCCACATTTTTTCTGTATTGTTTTGTATTGGTAATGCACGTTCTATTAAACTGTCAGGTAATCAAATTATGGGCAAGGCTTACTACCTTGCATTTAGCAAAGTGCTGTCAAATGATACTGTAGTATTATTTGAAAGGGTTTTCATATACTGGCACAGTGTGGTAAAAATTTGATGTGGATGTCACATAGGATGGCAAAAATCTGGAAAATACATTCAGTTTTAAAATAAGCTTGAAAAATAATAAAAAGCTTCCACACAGTATAGGAGAATACTAAACTGGAAACAAGCGTTAGTTCTCTCATCTCATAGTTCAAAGACAAAGAGGAGCTGATCCAGCAAGCTTCACTTTTAATAACGGTCCCAATTTCTAAGGAGTTTAGAGGTATGTGAGTGAAAATACCAGGGTAAAGGCCTTTCAAATTGTTTTATATTGTTTTATTTTTCTACTTTTGTCAGATTTTAGGAACAAAAAAGCTTCAGCTAGTACAGAATGCAAATGTTCAACATGTAAGTGGTTGAGCTAATATGAGCACATATCTGTGCTTAAACTCCTGAGTTGTGTTTTTCTTTATTCGGACACAATTCGAGGTGTTAGCAAAGTCTTGTATTCTCAGAGTTCTTTTAATTCTATATATTCTTTTGACAACAGTTATGAAATAGGTTATTTCCCTTGTTTTGCTGAAACAGTCTTCCCGGACCAGTCTCTGGAGTTTTTATCTGTAAGAGCATCCTCTTAAAAACCCAAACAAGTCAATCTTTAAACAAATTTTCAATGGACTAGAAATTGTGTGCATTAAAAACTTTCTCCTTATTAGTAAAATTAAAACATGTTTCACCTTAGTGGGAAGAATACAAGGTGAAAACAACAAAAAAACCCACTTTGTTTTAAAGATTGGTTGGTTCGTTTTTAATTCTAGAGATGTGTGGAATAGACTGTTACACTCCAGCAAGTTTAAGGATTAACTTTTAAAAGAAGTTTCTTCTCTGGACCAGATTCAAATCATGGACATTTGCAGATATTTGTTTACACCTTGATATGTAAAAGATGCTTGATTTCATCGAGAAGAATCAACAGTTTCAGTGGAGTTTGAGAAATATGTATTTAATTTTTTAAAAAAAGGAGCTTTGACTTGTGAATATAAGTAGCTATGAGTTTAATCAGAATTTAAGTTTTCTTTTAAATATTTATAGAGTTTAAGTTTTATAGCTGCAATTCTAACTTCCTAAACATTAACAGAATGTTAAATCATGTGGTACCATCATAAGCAACAGCAAACGGGTAAATCTGCTGCCTTTGGAGCTACTCATTGAATCATAGAAATGATGGGGTTTTGGCACAGGCCTCTGGAGATCATCTAACCCATTTGAAGTGTGCCTGTCACTAGCACCAGATCAGGTCAGTCAGGGGTTTCCTTAGCTAAGCTGTGAAACCCTCCAACATCAGAGATTCCCTGACCTCTCCGGGCAACCTGTTTTGTGGTTGCCCTGCCTGCCTGCCACGCTGCCTGCCCCCTTGGTGCCATGTCAGAGGTAGGGTTAACAGTGTTCTGACCCGTTCGTATTTTGCTAAAGCTCCGAGTGAGGACAGGCAGCCACTGGAATCATTTCACAGATGTCAGTGTGAAAAAAGCAGGATAGAGAAAGGAATATCTCACTGTTGCTATGTCTGTCCAGAAGCAGGTGTCCCTTTTCTGTTTTCCAACAACTGGTTAAATGGAGCTTCGGATTTATTAAGTACTCACTTGTCAGAGGTTGACATCATCGATGAAGTTCTCATGGAAGGCTTAAGAGTTGACTGGAGGGTTGAAAGCACAGCAGGCAAATACAGTTAAGACATGGTAATTCTTTTTGTTAACAGCATGACAAGGCACAGGGTTGTCAGCAACATGTTCAGCATCTCCAGGTCGAACAACTAGGTGCAGATTAATAGCCTTTGGTGCGAGCATGCAGTGAGTTGTAAACTCTTAGCATAGAATCTAACAGATTACCATTATGCATATATGACTAAATATTGTAGTACAGGTTCCAGAATTCTTTGATATTGCTTGTGCAAAGACTGTTTTACTGAGCCATTTTTCATAAAAGTTGCTGGATAAAGGTTTCTTCCCAAGCCTGCTTTCATAGCCAGTAGTAAGGACAGAAATTAAGTACGTACAATATTCTTGAATTTTCTCAGCTCTGGCTAAATCTAGAATTTACTTACTGAAATACATTACTTAATAAATATTCACAAAAAAATTCTTCCTGAACTGAAAAAAAGTGGTTTGGTTTCTGTCATTCCAAAACTGTAAATTCAGATAGCTACGGTGACATTTACATTTTAATTGTTTTGTCTTCCAAGTGGAATCAAGAATGCCATGTTATGTGCTCATGCTTCACATGTACTTCACGGCTAGAATTAGGAATACAGTTAAAAATTAACATACAGACTAGCAAGTAGAAAAGTGTCGGTACATGAATGTGGACAACAGGAAGATAGCTCTGTTCACTTCTGATCCTCTCCAAATGGTTATTTTCCCTATTTTCTGCAACTGTACAGGAGAGAATAAAGTGTTAGTGGCCCCCTTTTCTGTAGTAAGCTAGTTGTAAAAGCACTTTTTCAAGGAGAAGATTCATTTTATTACTAAAGGGAACTGTAGAAAGGGAATTCCAGACTATCTCCCAACTTTTAAAAGATTCTTAACCAACAAGTCACAAGATTCCTGAGGTGAAAAAGATCACAGAGGGAAAAGTCTCCACGTGTCCTTTTGAAGTGCTGTTACTGTGCTGCAAAGAGTTAGGATGCATAGGGCTAGAAAGCGGCAAGGTAGGGAACTGACTAGACAATATATTTTAGTGCATACAGCATTCATGCAGGAGTTTTGGAAGCTTTGGGTTTTGCAGTTTTATGTCCATCATTCCTTGCCAGAATGGATCTGATTATTTTTGGGTAGAATTGGAACTTAAGACATCCCCACCTGGGTGCTGAGCCAATGAAGCTATGAAAGAATGTTCTTTTTCTTTCTGTTTTTCCTGAACCTTCAATTCCTTGCTAAAAAATTACAGTGCTACAGCAGGAAAGGAGTTTATCTTTCCTCTATAGGTCCACCTTTGGTAACACTATTGCCAGGTAAGTTGAATTCATATGCTGCAGCATATGAATTTGAACTCCTCTGGCCCCAGTACTGAATTTGGATTTTCTTCCTGGCTTAGTGGGTAAACCAGTAAGGTTGTATGCAGAAAATGTCACTATCATCCGTGTTCTGTGAAAGCAGTCAGAAAACCCTACTAGTAATGGGCCACATCCAGCCTGTGTGTAACGGTTAAAGTGAGAATGTCTACTAGATAGCCTTAGAAGGGGAGTGATGTTAAGAACTGTTTCGTTCCTGGATTTCAAAAACCAAAGCAGGGTTATTCAACCTGGGAGAGTCTTAGCTATGTGCAGAAGCACAGCTTCCATTTCCTAAAATAAATGTAATTGCTTATAAGCAGAAAAAAAAAGGTTATTCAGATTGCCATTTTGGATTGTCATCCCTCTGTTCCTCATTTAGCTGTCTACAGTCTGTACATATCTTTCTTGTTCAAGCTCCTCTCTCAAGCCATTATCAGTAATGTGTGTTTTGAAGGACTTTCTCACCCTTTACCCTTTGATAATAACTCATAGCAAGGATTTCATTTTAAGCATACAGATGCGATTTGTTTCTATTCTGAAACATGGGATTTTATATTCATCCACGTTGTGTAACTAAAACTACTGTAATTTACCTTGTAACAGTAACAGTTTCTGATCTGATTTTAAGGCTATAGAAAAGCATTGTTTACAAGAGAAAAGTTTTACCTTTCTAATATAATAGCTAATTTACTGGAAAACAGTATGTTTGGGGGCAAGTAGATGTCAAGTTAAAGGAATGTTTTGACAAATGTTTATCGGGCAGTAGTATGCAGGAATTCTTGGAGGAACTGCTCCAATTTAACAATAGCAATTTTGTACAATTTACGAGTATTCTTTAGTGAACACTGTGAGTCAATTTAAACTGTCAGTGCTCTAGAAGGCAGTCCTATCTTTGTCCTGTTTCAGGCTTTTTGTTACTGCTGCTCCTTATTGGGCCCATGTTTGTATAATGTTGGCTGATCAGGAAACTGAACCTGCTAAAAAATACTCCAGCCTGTTTAAGCTAACAGTGTCGAACTGCGGTTGTCAGGATTGAGGCAAGCTAAGCTCCTGCTACCACCAGGCTCCTCTGTCCTGTCCTCCTCCCTGTCCTGGCTGCATGCTTCCATCTCCCCTTTTGCATTTACATTGGTGTTTCTTGCAACTACAGACGAAGCTGGATCAGCTCTGGCAGCTGTTAAATTAACATATGCAAGGAGGAGGTGAAACAGGAATATGCTGTTAGCACAAGCTGTGTGGGGAACGTCCCTCTCCACAACACCGTGGTCTTAATTAATTTAAAACCAGTTAAAAAACTGAGTTCTAGCAGAGTAACTCCACAAGCCATTAAAGCATCATAAACTTGCACCACAATGAAAAGGTGTGGTTTTCATCCTGGATATTTATTCTTTGTGCAATATAAACTTGCATGGCTGTGCAGTGAACTAGACTGGGGTCCTTATTAAACCTAGGTGAAAAGCAGCTCAGCTTTTTTTTTCACAGCAGTGCAGACTTGACATACGGTTTGGTAACAGTGTAAGCTAACAAAAGTTGTGGCTTCTACAGCCCTGCCTGCTTCTGCTGCATATTTGTACCTCCTTCTTTGTGCCAATACAGAGAGTAATGCAACTGAATTGATGAGGCATCTCAGTTGCTTTAGATCCAAACATGAAAAGGTTCAACACAAGGAGGTTTTTATTTCCTCTCATAAAGTTATGTTCCTTTCCAATTCCATGCTTGCTTTTACTGTAATGACCACATTGATAATGTAATGTAAAAGCAGAATACACAGGAAAAATACTAATACTTAAGACCACAATGTCTTCTAAAAGCCTGTATTTCATATTATGCTTTCCAGCTATAACTTACATGGCTTAATCATACTGCTCTTATTATTTTAAAAGACTTTAGAAAGGTTGATATTGTTCATAGTTGCAATGCTAAGATGATAAGATTTGTTTAATATTCTCAAGCGTGAAGAAATCATGCTGTTTCTTTTATGAAAATCTGTTACACACTTGAATCTCCAGTAAATATTTTTTTTTATAATTCAGTCATATGACTTAAAATAGATAATAAGTAAATTATCAGTTAGACTTGCATTTCATGATTGACATTTCTTGTTGTCTAAAATCACTTCATTTGATTCACCATATTTTATGTAGAAAAAGACCTTGGAAGGTTTTAAATTTCATTCCTAGAGGAGGTAAATGTAAACTGATTTTAAAACATTACGACAGTGATGTTTCAAGACTCCTCTACTAATCAGTTTTTTATGAACTAATGAATAAAATATGCTAACTGGAGACAATTACAGAGATAGTTGTCAAATTCCGTCAATTCTGGCATTGGAATTAAACTATTTTAAAGTTTTCAAACTGAAGCTAATGTAAAAGAGCAAATGTCGCACTAAATTTTTGTAAGTATATGAGAGAAAAGGTCTTACGTGTTTACAGATTTCATACAAGTTAAAATCCTGCAGTGATCTGAGTACGTGGGTATCTTTCTGGTGTTTCACTGAATGAAGCGGGCATTTTTCAGTTTTCAGATGTCTGACTGCAAGTGTACAAATTCACAACAAAGTATTAGAAAATAGATAATAACAGTAGTCTGTTCAACAGAACAAGTTGTTAAGCAGTCAGATTGCTGAGTAGGGAATTATCTAAAATCATAATTTCTTACATGCAGCTGGGCACGCCTCTACAGCCAGCCAATATACCATATAACAGCTAAGAAAAATCCTGGCCTCTATATAGGCTTCAGCCTTTATTTTAGTCTTCTCCTTGTTAGGTGACTGAGGATGCTATAGGATTCCTGGAGTGAGTTCAGTGAAGAGGCATCAAGACAGGGTTCTGGAGTATATGTTCCATGAGGAGAGGCTGAGGGAACTCTATTTCTTCCAGCCTGGAGAAGAGAAAGCTACTATGGTACCTAATGGTATTAGGTCCTGACAGACCTAATGGCCCAAATGCGATGAGAAGGCTGTCAGAAAGACAGCCAGTCTGCTCACTCTAGTGAAGACAGGAGATGCGAGTTGAAACGAGCTGTTCAGGATGGTGAAAAGCTTTTTCACCATGAGGATAGTCATGCAGTGCATGAGGTTTCCCAGAGTTGTGCAGTCTCCTTAGAGGTTTTCAAGACCCAAATGGAAAAAGCCCTGAGCAATGTGGTCTGGTCTCAGAGATAATCCTGCTTGGAGAAAGAGGTTGGACTACAGACTTCCTGAGGTCCTTCCCAACCTGAGTTTTCCTATGATTCTACCTCTTCTTCCATAAGAGGGTGGTTTGTGGCCACTCTGTGGCTCTGCTACTACTAAGGTCCAACAAATTAGTGATGATTAAGTGACTCTCAAACCGGGGAAAGATAAAGGAAAAAGGCATTGCAGAGTTTTGCTTTAATAACTTTGCTGTTTTTCTGAAGATACTATGTGAAGGGGGTAATAAATACTACAACCGAGAAGATGATACTTTATTTTTCTGATAAGTTGGTCTCCCTTCTGACCCTCAAAAAAACTACGTAACACCACATTGTTCTGCTTATAATAGTGAACTACATCATAAATCTAAGGTTGACTTTATAAATACAGTTGAGTAAGCCTGCATCAGTGTTTGGGTAGCAGCAATATGTTCTTATCAGCTGAGATCCCTACTACAGCTAATTCTTCTTACGCTGTGTGCTCCAACAGGTATGCAGCAAGTACTGCTTCCCAGTATGCACTGAATGCCACAAGGAATTGAAGCAGCAGGCCATGTCTGTAGCTGTCAACCTCTGGATGCTGTCCCTTGTGTCACAGTCTCCTCTCGTCACTGCTATAACTTAAATGACATTGGAAGCTTTAAGTGGGTGGAGGAGACAGGAGAGGTAGCCTAGTGGCATTTGTGCTAGAGAAAGCAGTGGGAGAACACTGGGAAAACAGGAGAGGAACTCAATGTCACTCCCCAAAGTGAGGACCTGGGTGGTCACTAACCCAATATGATTTTTGGTATGGCTTTTCTCCCCAAAGTTATGCACGGATGTGCTGAAGCCAGTTGTTGCCTTGCTGCAGACAGAGAGGGCTGGAGTCCATACTAGGGAAATGGAAGTTTTCTTTCTTTTCCTATCTGATACTTCCAGTTAATATATATGCCTGGTCTATGTTTAACTGAAACAACCTGGTAAGGCTTTGAAGGTTTTGTTTTTTTCATGAAGTTTTCTTAACCATTCTGAAATGACAATTACTGCAAAGCCGAAAAATAGTAGCAAACAATACTGTTGGTATGTTGATAAAATTTCTAGACAATGTGATAGAAAAAAATGCTGTGAAAGACTGAGTGGTTCCTCCCAGCAACAGTTGATTCCTTGATATACTTGACATTCATATAAGCAGTTTGGCATAACTTTTAATTTTGACAGCATAGTTACATATTTTTTGCTGGAAAATTTACTGCTCTCTGATAACTGCCTTTCTCAGATAAAATACATCAGATTAGATGAAGTTGTAAAGGTCCGGTATGCAATCACATTGCGCTGAAGGCTGTGTTATGGAAGTCTTGTGTTTAACAGTTACACTCTGACTCTGTGGGTACATTACAAATATTACGCTTATTATAGTGGCAATTTTTGGTCTCTGGTGGGTGTAAGTAGAGGCGATGCGTGTAAGTAAAGGGATTGCTCCGGAGAGCAATGTATTTCTAGAGTCAGATAGAGCTTAGAACTTCAGTCGGGCCTCTTACTTGACAAAACAGGATTCTGATTAGATAATAAAACCTGCCTGAATTATAATAGGATCGTAAACACATAATTTAGCATTTCATACATTTGTGATGGTGTTTGTTAATGTATATTCAGCAGTTTGCATCCTTGTGTTTGAAAGCAAGATTTTTCTTTTCAAAAAAAATTACTCTTCATCCATGTTTTTGTAAAGGATGATGTCAAGATCTTGATAGCAAGACTGAATACAGATTTGTTTTCAGTTTGGTAACAGACATATCACAGAATTGCAAGGGTTGGAAGGGACCTCGGGAGATCATCTAGTCCAACCCCCCTGCTAAAGTAGGTTCTCCTAGAGCATGCTACAGAGGACTTCATCCAGGTGGGCTTTGAATATCTCCAGAGAAGGAGACTCCACAGCCCCCCTGGGCAGCCTGTTCCAGTGCTTTGTTACCCTCACAGTAAAGAAGTTTTTCCTCATATAAAACTGAAACTTCTTATGTCTCAGTTTGTACCCATTGCCCCTTGTCCTGTCGCTGGACACCACTGCAAAGAGTCTGGCTCCATCCTCGTGACTTCCATCCTTAAGATATTTGTATGTGTTGATGAGGTCCCCTCTCAGTCTTCTCTTCTTCAGGCTGAACAAGCCCAGCTCTCTCAGCCTTTCCTCCACACTCCTCTTAGTGCACCCCAGGATACCATTGGCCTTCTTGGGAACAAGGGCACACTGCTGCCCCATGGTCAGCTTGTCATCCACCTGGACTCCCAGGTCCCTCTCAGCAGAGCTGCTTTCCAGCAGGTCAGCCCCCAGCCTGTACTGATGCATGGGGTTCGACCTCCCCAGGTGCAGCCCTCGCACTTGCCCTTGTTGAATTTCATCATTTTCCTCTCCATGCAGATAGTATGTCATGCCTTAATTGAAAGCTAATATCATTAACCTGTTTACAATCAGATTTGCTATTTTTTATGATGGAAGACTTTTTATCACTTGTCTAGAGTAAACAATTGCATACTGCAGTAAGTACGAAAGTCCTGCACAATGTGTGACAAACCTAAAGCATAGTATAAAATACACTGTGTAAATGAGCGTGGAATGAAAACTCTTGAACGCATTGAAGCAATCATGGCATACTGTTGAGTTTCTGTGTAACAACCATTTGGAGGAAGAATAGGTCTTTAAACTTATGTTTTGATGCCTATTTCATTAGTCATAAGCATATTACTGATTTTTTTTTTGTGTCTGTGGTTGGTAGGCAATACATAGTATTCTGCACAAAACCCAATGCAAATCCAAATCAAAGGGTACAGTATTTTCTTGCCTGTCTTGTGTGCTTAAGACATCCATTAGTTTTGCCATTATCACATGAACTTCTTTATTATAATGTTTGTCTCACTGTGCATCTCATTATTATGATATGAAAGGAAGAACTACTTCTGTATAAATTACTTGGACTTACCATTGTGTTCTTGAAAATAACTGTAGGTATTAAGTCTTCTAAAGTTTAGCAGATCTTTCATTCTTTCAATAATTTTTTGATAGGATTTCTTTCCTGTTATTTCCATGTAAGATTTGTCTTAATGACAGCTGGATTATTAAGCCCATGTTTTATGGAATGAAATATTATTTCCTACATATATTTTAAAAATTTTAGGGAGCAAGCATGCAAGGCCCCATGCAAGGAGCTTCCCTGCAAGGGACTGAGAGTGCAAGGACCTGTGCAAGGCTGGGAGCATGCAAGGGCTCATGCAAGGCCACGTGTGCAAGGCTGGTGCACACCCTCGTGCATGGTCCCACTCCAGTGTGCACCCTCAAGTGCAGCCACTGCAGCCCCCTTTTGATAATAATATTATAGAGGTGTTCTAAAAAATCCAAAAGCATTGAATTAGTTTTCTTCATTGTAAGTCTGTTGCATAAAATTAGGGGAGATACTTTATGATCCAACTTTTCTGAACCAAGACTAATCATCGTATACTTATTTAGAAAAAACTGGTGGTCCACATTTAAATCTGTAGAAAATATAAATTATGCCCTGGCTTTTCTTATTGTCCTATTACTAATGATTTAATGTGCCATTAGTGTTCTGTATTGGATATATTCTTAGCTAAAACTATTTAGGCAAATATGCATGCTTACATTAGTGACATTGGCAGCTAGAATTTGATAAACCTGTTTTTTTTTCCACAGAAGCTGAAAACATACATTCTTACTTCCCAAAGCAGGTCTATTGACCTCTCTCTTTCTACATTCCTACAGCTCCATGCTCACTTTTTCTCTGACTTTCTTTACTTATCCTCCAGGTGTGTAATTTTTTCATATCAGTGGATTAGTCTTACAGTGATGGTCAAGTCAAGATGTTTTTTTTTGTGGGGGGGGGGGGGATGGCAGTTCAACATGGCTAGAAACCTTTTACAGGGTGTATAAAGCTTCTCCCCAGATCATATTAGAATACCCTATATAATAATTTTTATTGTAAAAAAAATCACAAAGGAACAAGCTCATTGTACTTTTAAATTGCAAGTTTTAATATTGCATTTCATAGCGTCTGAAGGCTTTTGGTCATCCAATTGTTCATCCAGTATGAAGAATTCAGGCACTGCACTAAAATTGTATAACATCTAGCACTTTAATTTAAAAAAAAAGCAAAATAAGTTCAGTTGTACCAGTGGAAATCAATGAGTTGTTACACATTTAAGCTTGAATGAAATTTCACGAACCCTTCTGTCTACTGTTATCTGACAAAGGAATCTTTATAACAGAAATTTTAGAACTGCGTATCAACCATTGACAATACTGTGCCTGCCTATAGTATACAACATTCAGACCTTTGGATACAAATTTTGTCGAGGAAATTACTGGGTTTTAACAGGGTTGTTTCTGTCTGGATTGTCATTTTTCCTTTTCCCTGTCACCAGATAGAGTTGAATGTTTTTTCAGCTTAAGTGAGAAAACAAATGACCCTGTAGTAGCAATAGAACCAATTCTTCCTCTGTGGTACCATGTTCCATTACACAGTAATAACGAAATGTGTATTGAGGGGCTATATTAAAATTCATTTGCAAAAGTATTCACTAAATTGCCACTAATAAATCAGTAAACTCTAGATTTTTTTTTCCCCTGTTTGACATTCCTTAAGTTGTTCTTTATTAGGTCATCCTTAAGTAGGATTTAGGTGATTTTTCCCCATTATTTATCCTATTTCTTCTGTTGCTTCCAGCAAGTGGAACACTGTGAGCTCTTGTTCTTCTATAATATTAAATATTCTTCATTTTTACTAGTTTTAAGTTAGTACTCTTTTTAACATTGATAACAAAAAAGCTTGCTTAATACCGTGTCTAGCACCAATGTTTAGCCAACTTCATGGCTAAGCAAGCACTTTTCAACTTGTATAATACAAGCAAAATGTTTCTTCTGATTGCCAAAACAGTTCCTCTGAAAACAGCTCCAGCTGAGATGTACGTATGACCTTTACTGCTTGAAGTCATGAATTCATACTTTACACAGTTCATACTTTAGAGAGGCTAAATGCACCATCAGCTGACTCCTAACTGAATGCTCTTCCCAGTAGGCTGGAGGTAGACTCCCTTGTATTAGAAGTTCTTCTAAAGCCTTAACTCTTGTATTCTTAACTCTTGTGTGGCCTACTGGGCAAAGATAGTTTTGTAGTTGGGTTATCAGGATATGCTGCTGGGAAGTGAAAGTTGTAGACTTGAAATTTTGTGAACTGGAAAGAGAAATGAACACAGTCACCACCTCCTGAGCTTGTGTTCTAACAACTCCTAGATAAATATACAAAAGATGGAAATAAAAAAAGAATTGCATGGTCTGCATTTTCAGTAGGCAGATAGATCACTTTTATAGTCTTGATTCAAGACTGAACTCCAAAGAGGAATGGACATTCTCATATATCCCTGTATTCAGCATCCTGTAGGTGTTCAGCATCTCTCCCAGCACCTTATCTTTTGGAATTGCTGAAGTGTTTCATTCTCTTCACCTACAGTAGAAGGAGCCTGGGTTCAGAGCCTGATTTAGGCTCTTTGAATTGCCCTGATATTGGGGGCTGGCGTTCAACTGTTAGACCGTATTTTTCACTTCAGATTTGTATCATGCATAATTCAATGGGAGAACAGTCTTTGACTAGGTATCTAGAAAATATTATCATGTAAATATTGGTTATTAACCAGTGGGAGATTAATAAAAGTTTGACTTAGTGTACTATATTCATTACATAGGGATATTCTGTCATTCTCTGTAGTATTTAGTACTGTCTCCTTTAGCCTGCATTTTCAGGTTTCTTTGTTATTTCTTCTCCAGTCTGTTTCATGATTTTCTTCATCCCTATGCTATTGACTGCTTTAGATATATGCTGGCTTTACTTGAGGGTCCCATAGACCCACTCTCAGAGACCGAGTAGTTCACAAGGTATCATCCACTGAAGGAGCTATTATGGCATCTTCTTTTCTTGCAATTTACAAACTGTTGGATTAAAACGATCATTTTGGATAATGTTTTTCCGAAGACAGGAGGTAAGATGTGTTTTTAAGGGAGACCTTCATAAATATTGTCATGGCTCTTGTGTTTTCAAAAGCACTCTCCAAATCTGTGTGACATGTGCAGCCTGACTACTGGAAGATTATACTACTACGTTAAAAAAAACAAAGTGAAAATAAACCATTGCACCAAGTACTTCAATAAGCATCCAAACTAACAAAGCCTGATATCCTGCGATTTTTTTAATGTTTTTTGGTTGATTAGTATCAACATTAAGCTTTGCCTGCTGATGTTTAATAAGGTATTTGGTATCTAATAACATGAGAGACAAACCTCTTGATTGGAGCACTCTTCTCTGTTCTCCGTTATTTCCGTAAAACATGGAGGCAAATGCTTATGCTTGAAATCTGTCTTTTTCTCAAATTCAGTTGAAAATTACTAATGGATGCACATTCTTTAGGAATGAAAGCAGGCAAAGTGTACACATGGCATGGATGTATAAGCCTTGTTTCTTTATGAAGCTCTTTTAGAAACAGTACCCATATGCATTCATTCTATTCGCCAGAAAAAAATGAGATAAAAAAGGAACTAAATAAAACTGAACTCAGGTGAATCATACAAGCAAGAAAAAGATTGAGTTCCTTTCAATTAGAAGCCATTGCCTGAAGATGAACCAAAATGTCTGAACACTTTATAACCGAGTTACATAATTTTATTGCAAAAATAAACTATCTCTCTCAGCCTACACTTCAGTTTTGGAACTACGAGAACATTAGTGACTTCAGTAGTTTTTCAGTGAAGTGACTGGTAGTATCAGGGTGCATCAGCAGCACAATACAGAACTTCTTGGAGAATCAGAATATCTGAACCAGATCCTTTTTGTCACTTCATTAGAAAGTAGAAGTTCTTCTCCTGTAGTGACAGAGGAGAAACCTCTGACTACCTTTCTGGCTTCTGCATTTAGCCTGCAGGTCTTACTGCACATGACTAAAGATTAAAGAATCTGTTACTAAGTTTTGTTATAAACCAGTAAGTATATTGTTGGTTTTTGGGTCCTATTGTTTAACCTCCTGATTTTAATGCACTAGAAACATGAAATTATTTAAAAGGTATTACTTATTTAAGAAACATTTCTCAAACTTTACTAAATATCTTCTGCTTACATACATTTGTAAACATGGAAAGCTAGTAATCATGATAACACTTTTAGTATGCAAAGACACAGTCAAGGACTGCAACTGCAAAGCTACCAGTAAGACTAAACATTCTAATGTTTATTGAAGAGTTTATTATAGAAAACATTTGTGTAATATTAAGGAAAACCAGCCTTGCAAGAATAAGTTCTTATATGTAAAACAGAATCAAGTGGTATATAAAAATAAAAGGCATGGAGGAAACAATTGCTTTGTGTATAAACCAAGTATCTGTGTTCACATGTGACTGAGAATAAGACAAAAAGAGTTTTATCAATGTTCATTAAAATGAAATATGATTTTGTAATTTATGTAGTCTATATGAGTAAACGTGTGGTTTTGCTACTTATGTAAGTGAAGGACAATTTATAACATGGAAGTACCACTTAATTCCCCAGCTCTTATGTACAATGCTGTGTCTTGGAAAGAGTAATAAAAGGAATTCTTCCAAGAATAGGCATTTTATGGAGAATTACCATTAGAAAACTTACTTTGCTTTACAGATAAAATTGTATGAATGATAGAGGCAAGATGGTGTCATGGGATAATAAATTCTTACTACATTGATCGAAAAACATTTTGCATTTTTTTAAAAAAGCATTTATTAATTTTTCTGTGATTTCAGTTAATAGACTTAAGGAGCATAAATATTTAGTGAAAACTTTGATTTATGGTAAGGTAGTAGATGAAATGTCTTGGTGAAAGCTATGGTAATTTTTATAGTTTTCAGGAAGCCAGGATTTTACACCTGGCATAGGAATTTGTGTTGGATACTTAATTTAATTATCTCATAGTTGTTTTTATTTAGTGTTCTAAATAGGTTCACAACCTACAGTAAAAAGTTACTTCTAATGACTAGATATACTTTCTGTGCACTACCAAAAAATGAAAAGAAACTGATAGCTGAGGACTTTGACTATGAATAATACAGAGTATAGAACAAGTATCAATAAGCCTTTTTTTTTTGCTGCTGCTATAAGCTCTGTATTTACAGTTTGTTTTCTCAAGACAGTATGATTTACTGTCTCTGTGCTGCAACCAAAATTAAGCTATCAAAATATAACTCCTTAACCTGAAAAAAATCATGCTTTTGCTAAAGACTTGAGTAGAAGTTTTGATATTTTCAGGATTTGTATACAAAAAACCTTAATGGAACGTAAAAAAGACAAAATCTTCTCATTTTCACTTAAGTGAGTTTTTTAAGATTTAAATGAACCTGCTAGGCAGAACTCTAGGTGCTCAGTATGGACAGCCTGGTATTCAGTTGTCTAAAACTAAAATATACATGCTTATCCTTTAAACTCCTAATTTTTTGAAGTATAATATAAAGAGCTTGAGAATGATAGACCAAACTGAATTGTTTGAGTCATTCATGTCATCCTCAGTTACAGTGTTTGCGATATTCCAGGCTGAAAGTGAACATGTAGATAACAACATCAATGTACAACTGGAGAATATGAAAGCAAAGATGGTGAGGTTGTGTATGGCTGGTGGTACTGTTTGTGGGAGGCAAACTCAATGAAGAATCAGGAGGGCCTAAGTAACTTAGTCTTGGCCAGCTCTTCAGTCTTGCTTTCAGAGTGTACTAGTGTTCCTGATAAACCATCTCCTTTCAGTCATAGCATTCAGAGTGTACTAGTGTTCCTGATAAACCATCTTTCCAGCACAGCCACAAAGAAGATGTATACATGTACCTTATTGAATCTCTCAGCAGTGTTTGGCCCTGAATATCTACTAATTGTCTTCTTTTCCCATTACCACACCTTTCTTTCTGTCATTACAAGACATTTTATAATAATACATCCAGGTTTTTCAAAAGGACCTTCTCACAAGGTCTGCAGTCCATCTGTGTTTGCATAAATGAAATAAAATAAGGCATCTGCTACTTGCTGTTGCCACTGAAGAATTGTGTTGTCCCAAGATCTCTCTTAAAGTGTTAAACAAAACAAGAGGTAGAGCCAATCCTCATAGCATCACACAAATAAAGGCTTTCAGGGCTGGAAAGAAACCACCCATCAGAATGGTCTTGAAGTTGAGTGATAGGAGTTGACCTATCCAGTTCAGGGTGACTGATTCATTTCTGCCAGTCTCCCAGGCAAGTCAGCAGCACATGCTGATCTTCAGTGTCAAACACTGCTGATAGGTTTAATGAAGTAAGCATGGATATCTTCCTCTCAGCTGTGCCAGAGAGGAAATAGTTCACAAGCAAGACTAATGTGCTCTGAAAGCTGTTACCAAGTCTGAAAGCCCAACTGCCTGGATTTAGGTTGTTGGTAGAGAATTCAAATTCTGTAGAAGAGTATGTTGGTTTGTTTTTTTAAATTATTTTAATGATCATTTTTCCCAAGAATAAAAAGCTATGTTATGTAGTAGCTGGACAGAACATTCAGACTAAAAGGAATTTTTCAGCCTAGGCATCAACACTTCATTTTTCATGCTGTTAAGAAATATGATTTATATTCAGATTATGTTCAGATTGCATTAGGCTGCTCAGGGCTTTGTCCTGCTGGGCTTTGATTGTCTTCAAGGATGGAGATTCTGTATCATCTTTGGATAACGTGTTCCAATGACTGCCTTCATTGTGAAAAAGGTTTTTCTACTGTCTAGTCAGAATTTCTGTTACTGCATTTTGTGACCATTGCCTGTTCTCTTTTTGTTGTCCTTCTGACTCATCTCAGCTGTGCCCTCATGCTGGGTAACTGAAGAAAACAGTGAGATTCCCGTTAAGCTTCTTTTTCTTAAGGCTGAACAAACCGTTTCTCTCAGCCTTTCCTCAAGTGTCATGTACTCCAAGCCCTCTCTTCATATTGGTGGTCTTCCACCAGCCTTGCTCCAGTACATCAATGTCTATCTTGAACTGGGAAGTCTGAAATGTGACTTTGTGCTCAAAATACAGTCTCACAAACATCAGATAAAGGGTGATGATGAATTCCCTCAACCTCTTGATGTAGCCCAGAATGCAGTTGCCTCATTTCTGCACAACTCTATACAACTGTTCAACTTGTTGCTCACAGGCTAAGCTGCATTCTAGCCAGTCAGTGCCTGGCCTGAACTGTTCTAGTGTAGAACTTTGCATTTACTGTTGCTGAACTTGGTGGAATTCTGTCAACCCATTTTGCCAGCCTGTCAAGATATTTCTGAATGCCCCCCTCCAAATCTTATGTCATGCACAAAGTCTCTCTTGAGCCCTGAAGAATGCTTGATGTAACCCCCTACCAGTTGGTCAGCTAACAGCTGTCCTTTGGGCCCAATAGCCCACAATTTTCCACCCTCCCTGTGGTCAGTTCCTCATGAACTCACTTGAAGTGAATGGGTTGTAGACTACCAAATGGCATTAGATGCCACGTTACACATTTATGAATGTCTCCATCTCGTTATGATCATGAGTGCATGCATGAACTCATTTCTACATCAACTCCCTGCTCCTTGAGAATAAGAATCAACTCACATATTTCTTCTATACTCTGTAATTTTAAAATCTCACTCTCCAACATTTCTTGAAGAGATGAATTGCATATCTTATCCCAGTGTGATGAATATAAAAACTATAATCATAGAATCATAGAATGTTTTGGGTTGGAAGGGACCCCTAGAGGTCATCTAGTCCAACCCCCCTGCAGGAGCAGGGACACCGCTAACTAGATCAGGTTTCTCAGAGACCCGTCCAACCTGGCCTTGAATGCTTCCAGGGATGGGGCCTCCACTACCTCTCTGGGCAACCTGTTCCAGTGTTTCACCACCCTCATTGTAAAGAATTTCTTCCTTATATCCAGTCTAAACCTACCCTGCTTCAGTTTAAAACCATTACCCCTTGTCTTGTCACAGCTGGCCCTACTAAAAGGATTTTCCCCATCTTTCCTATAGGCCCCCTTTAGGTACTGAAAGGCCGCAATCAGGTCTCCCTGCAGCCTTCTCTTCTCCAGGCTGAACAACCCCAACTCTCTCAGCCTGTCCTCATAGGAGAGGTGCTCCAGCCCTCGGATCATTTTTGTGGCCCTCCTCTGGACCCGCTCCAAC